>NC_066548.1:9015883-9060883 GCF_024679095.1 Eriocheir sinensis
AGTGAAAGGGATTGGAGGAGGAAGGGTTGAAGGAAGAAGAGAAGAAAGGGAGGAAGAAAGTGAGAGAAGACGTGAGGGAGGGAGGAACGAAAATGGGAGGAAGGGTAGGTAGGAATGTAAGGGAACAGGCAGGAGGAGGAGGAGGAGAGGCAAGAGAAGAAGGGAAGAAGAAATGGAGGAGAAAGGAGAGAGAGAGAGAGAGAGAGAGAGAGAGAGAGCAGACTTGTCATAGTATTTTTGGGGGATAGAGGAGAGGAAAAAAAGACGTGAAGAGAAAAAGAGTACCCTGAGAGAGAGAGAGAGAGAGAGACTTGTCATAGTATTTTGGGGATAGAGGAGAGGAAAAAAAGAGAGAGAAAAGAGTACCTCGAGAGAGAGAGAGAATATCAAGAACTCGAGAACAAAACGTAAAATGTAAAAAGCAAGATAAAGAAAGAGAAGAAGAGAAAAAAAAAGATGAAATAAAGAGACTGCGATTGTGGGAGATAATGGGAAAGAAGTAAGGAAGAAAGTTAGAGAAGAAGAGGAGGAGGAGGAGGAGGAGGAGGAGGAATAAAGAAGCTGAAAGTTTGAGATGAGGTAAAGGGAGTAGGGAAGAAAGGAGAAGAAAGAAGAGAGAGACGTGGAATAAGGAGGTGAAGAGAGCGTGAGATGAGGGGAAGAAGGGAGAGAAGAAAGGGAGAAAGATTAGCCTGTTATTGGACACAAGGAGTAACATTTTATGCGGAGGAAAGTGCGGGGAATGGGTTTAGAGTTTAGACGAAGAGGGAAAGTAAAAAATGAAGGGAAAACATAGAAGGAAAGGAAGAGGGGAATAAGAAGAACAAGAACGAGAAAAAAAAATAGAAAGAAGCATAGTGTCTTAAAACGTATACAGTAAAGAGAAAGAGGAAAATGAGGAAAATAACAGAAAAATATAGGTACAGGAGATGAAGTCAAAGAAGCGGATGGAGACATGAAGTTAGCAGAGGAGAAGACAAGGAAGAGAAGAATGTATATGTGGAGTAATAGAAATAGGAAGGGCCAGAAAGAGAAAGAGAAGTGGTAGAGTAGGAGGAAGAGCTGGAATATGATAATTGGAAGAACACAGCTGGAAAATAGGAGGAGGAGGAGGAGGAGGCGGAGACTGAGGCGTAGTCGGAGGAAGAAGAAATGGAGGAGGAGGAGGAGGAGGAGGAGGAGGAGGAGGAGGGGGAGATAAAAGGCAAAGATAGGTTAGTAGCCCAATAATTTTATATTAAGCAACTCTACCATTCAAAGTTTACCGTAAATAACAAATAATTCCTCCAAAAAATAAAATCGAGCGAGCATGAGAGATGAACACATATACCTTTACCAGCGAGGAGGAGGAAGAGGAGGAGGACGAAGAGGCCCCTCCCCCCCAAAAAAAAAAAAAAAAAACAGAAAAATGGTAAAACGCGCGAAAATTCCCCTCTTAAGCCCCGCCGATTACCTCTCTTTTCCCTCAACTAACCTCCAATCACGAGGGATAATTTGGCCTCCCCGCCCTCACATTGCCCTCTAAATACTTATCAGGGAAGAAGAGGAGCGGGAGGGAGCGATGGAGGGAGAGGAAGATGGATTGGGATGGGAGGAAGAGGGAGGAGGGAGGGGCTGGAAGAGGAGGATGCGGGATGGAAGGGAGAGAAAGAAGAGGAGCGGGAGGGAGAGACGGAGGGCGAGAAAGATGGATTGAGATGGGAAGGAAAGGGAAGGAGGAGGGAGGAGGAGCTGGAAGAGGAGGAAGGCTTGGGATGGAAGGGAAAGGATGCTGGGAGAGGTGGAGGAAGAGGCTGCTGGGAGAGAGATGGAGGGAGAGGAAGATGGATTGAGATGGGAAGGAAAGGGAGGGAGGAGGGAGGAGGAGCTGAAAGAGAAGGAAGGTTTGGGATGGAAGGGAAAGGATGCTGGGGGGAGGTGGATTAAGAGGATGCTGGGAGAGAGATTGAGGGAGAGGAAGATGGCTTGGGATGGGAGGAAGAGGGAGAAGGAAGGCTGGAAGAGGAGGAAGATTTGGGGTGGAAGGGAAAAGGAGACTGGGAGAGAGAGGTGGAGGGAAAGAAGGAAGGATTGAGGTGGAAGAGATGGAGAAAGTAGTTGTGGAAGAGAAGAAAGAATTGCAGTGGAAGAGGATGAGGAAAAGGAGAGGTGGAGTGAGAGAGGGAAGGATTGAGGTGGAAGAGATGGAGAAAGTAGTTGTGGGAGAGAAGAAAGAATTGAAGTGGAAGAGGATGAGGAAAAGGAGAGGTGGAGTGAGAGAGGGAAGGATCGAGGTGGAGGAGGTGGAGGGAAAGGAGGAAGATATGGAATAGACTGTAGAGGAGAAAGGCTTGAGGTGGGAGGGAAAGAGACTGACTGACCTCTTCTCCTCACTTTCCTCCTCCCTCATCCACTTCCTCCTCCTCCTCTTCACCTTCCTTCCCTTCACAACCTTCATTCTTCTTCGCTTTTTTGGGTGGGAAGAAGAAATATCCTCAATAATATTTACTTCTCCCATTCACACCTCTTAACCTATACTCTCCCTTCCTTTCTTCCCCTCCTCTCCTTCCTTCATTACATATCTCTACAGTCCTCCGGCAATCATTTTTACTTCTCCCATTTACACTTCTTAACCTTTACTCTCCCTTCCTTTCATCCCCTCCTTTCCTTCCTTCTCAACATATCTCTACAGTTCTCCACTCCCTCCTCTCACACCTTCTCTCCTTCCCTCCTCCAAATCTTTACCTCTCTCCACTTTTGGTTAACGTTAGCAAAGATTTTTTCCGTGATCATTTGCGTTTGTTGTTACGATTAATTCTTGTAATGCAGAAATATTAAATAAAGGCTTGAAATAAAATGTTTACCTGGGTTGAATCGTACAAACATATATCTTGCATTTTAATTAGTTGGATTATATAACTACTAAGTTTCATCAGCGGTAAATCTGCTTAGGGGAGAAAAACACTTATAATACTAATACTACTACTAATAATAATAAAAGAAGATTACCAGTAGCAAAACATACGTATTTTCAATCACGGCGTTTGTATTTTTAGCAGACATTTTCACGATCATTCATCACTATCATTCATTCTCTCTTTTCTTCATTCATTCTTTTTTTCCATTATTCATTTTTTTTCTTCATGCATTCTTTTATGTTTTTTCCATCATTCATTCTCTCTTTTCTTCATTCATTCTTTTCTGTTTATTCCATCATTCATTCTCTCTTTTCTTCATTCATTCTTTTCTCTTTATTCCATCATTCATTCTCTCTTTTCTTCATTCATTCTTTTATGTTTATTCCATCATTCATTCTCTCTTTTCTTCATTCACTCTTTTCTCTTTATTCCATCATTCATTCTCTCTTTTCTTCATTCATTCTTTTCTCTTTATTTCATCATTCATTCTCTCTTTTCTTCATTCATTCTTTTCTGTTTATTCCATCATTCATTCTCTCTTTTCTTCATTCATTCTTTTATGTTTATTTCATCATTCATTCTCTCTTTTCTTCATTCACTCTTTTCTGTTTATTCCATCATTTATTCTCTCTTTTCTTCATTCATTCTTTTCTGTTTATTCCATCATTCATTCTCTCTTTTCTTCATTCATTCTTTTTTGTTTATTCCATCATTCATTCTCTCTTTTCTTCATTCATTCTTTTATGTTTATTTCATCATTCCTTCTTCCCATCCATTCATCTTTTTACATTCACTTCATCATTCCTTCTTTACATTATTAATTATTTATATTATTCATTCATTCCCATCATTCATTCATTTTTAATCATTCATTCTATTCTTCCTTCCTTCCTTCCATACATTCTTTTCATTCATTTTTTTTCCAATCATTCATCCTTTCCAATCATTCTCTCAATATTCATTTTTCTTTTTAGCGTTTACTTATTTCCGTTAATTCCATCATAATTTTTTTCCCATTATTCATCCATTCCCATCACTCATGCTATCCATCCATTCTTTCCATCATTCATCATTCCACCATTCTTTCTATCGTCGCTTTATGGTTATCTATCCCCAGTAAGCGTGGCCGGCAAAGTACCGCATCGTTGATAGTGTTATGAGTACCACTGCCACCATTGGCCATAATACACTTAAAGTAGGATCATACACAAATTATCAATAAGCAGGTGAGCGCAAATGTAAAGACCAGCGCTAGGAAGAGTGAGAGAGAGATTGCAGTGTGTATATATCGAGGTAGAGGCGGCTGGTAAAGCAACATAGGTCACGAATTATACAACTTCCTTACTTCATATTGGTGTAGAGGACGTTGTTCAAGTCCATCCAAGCATCCTCGTGTCCTTTTTCTTCTCTTCTTGCGTTGTCGCTCTTTATTTTTTTGTTGTTATTTTCCCCTTCATCTCCCTTTTCGTAACTCTCTATATTTTGAAGAGACTATGCTTCCATCTACTTCTTGTTATTATTGTTCTATCACGTTTTTTTTTTGTTTTTGTTTTTTTGTTTCCTTTTCCTTGTTTTCCTTCTTTGTATTCATTTTTTAGACTCACTCCCGTATTCTCAGACGCTTTCAGCCCTCAAAACAACTATTCCCTAAGGCCACAAAGGAGATTAGTCAAATTTTCACGAGTGAGTGTCAGATTCATGGTGCAGAAGTCTCGTCAGACTATCACTAGACTCATAAATCATCATGGAAATTCAAACACAGACTCTACGAAAGCCTTATCAATTGTGGGTGTGTAAGCCCCGAAATGATTGAGAATATGGGCTTTTAGAGGGCTGCTGATGTTTGTTCCTCTGTTTTCTCTTGCGCTGAAGGATTTACCGCAAGGATCACTATATAGAGGTGTAGATGCGAAGTTGTGAGATTTCAGTTAATTCTCATGGCTTACTAAATGATGAGGTAATGTGTCTCTCCTCATAGCCCACTGATTGATGGCACAGTGATCCTTCCCGCATAGCTAACTAAATGATGAGGCAATCCACGGTCCTTTCCTACACGTTGAAGGTAGAATTCCGTCTCCCCGAAACCTCATTGCCTCCATCGTTTCTGTCAGTGGTCGCCTAATTCCTTCAGTGTGGGGAAACCAGAGGAGGAATGTCTCTTCGTTTGGCCGCACTCAGGACGCATTCTGTCGGGAAGGGGTGCCGGGGGTGGCTGATAAATGGACGGATCGTGGGGCAGTGCTACCTCAGACGTCCCAGGTGTTAAGCGTCAGGTGTTTCGTCCTGCAGGTAACTTAACCCTTTGGTCACCACGATTTCCGCTAGCGTGGTCCTCATTTGTTTCTTGTTATTGCTGCTGCTGATAATGGTGAGTAATACCGTCGTCCTTCGATGAAATCTATCGTAGCTCTGGAAGATCGTGGACACGTCAGAAAACCACGGAAATATCAGAACCACGCCAGCGGAGAATTTGCCCAATGTAATAGCCCCGTTAGCCTCTGTTCATGAAAAGGTTTAACTTCCAAGAGAGGAGAATCAAGACACCTTTGCCCTTTATTAAAACTGTCAACTCCATATTCTCAAGGAGTAGCATGATTCCAGTATTTTTAAATATATCTTGGTAGTGGTTCTCCTTTGAAAATTAAACTAAGGTATTTCATCGCTTGTTACGTAGTCGTCGTTGATTAAGCCTTCCGTCATCCACATTGCGACTCAGAGGTGGCAAATAACACCAATAAGACCCACGTGAACCTATTCTGTAGAGATACCACGGATCATCCACTATTCAGAGCGCCGTCACCGGGGAAGAGGGAGAGGAGGGATGGAGTGGGGAGTCGCGGCCGGATAGGATGGGAGGAGGACTGTCGCTGCTGGGAAAGGGGGGGAGAGGGAGGGGTAAGAGTCGCTACTGGTCTCATTAACACCACAGCGCTCTCAGGGAATGTCTCACCCTCCGCGGATCAAGAGCTTCGCGTGTCTTTTTGCCGCAGCTTTCTTCGCCTAACCCCCAAAGCTATGCTGGTGACGGAGGACTTTTAATTAGTTTCTTTACCTATGGAGTCTTGTCATCTTATCGACGCCCCGCAGCTCAAAGGGAATGTCTCGGATGTAGCAGATTATTGAGACACTCCTGGTTATCATTTTTACACCGCTTTTTACTCTAGTGCTGTCCTATCCAACTCCTGATGTTATGTTCATGATGAGTGACCTAATTTATCTTTACTGCCTTCCTTTTTATTTTTACATCGTTTTTTACTCTAGTTTTGTCCTCTCCAACTCCTGATGATGTGTAATTGATGGGTGACCTGATTTATTCTTACTGCATAGACTCTGCCACCCTAATATAGTACTACACCGCTTTATGTGATAGAGTGTGCCAGCTTTAGTAAGTGAATAGACCTCCTATACAACTCTTTTTCTGGCTTCTAACTTCTGATAATATCCTGTTCATTGGGGACCTCTGACTAATTGCCTGGAGATCCTTCGTTATCACATCAATACGACACAGCTTGAGGGTAATGATATCTGAGCTGTAAATATAGATAAATAAGTTTTCTATATAAGCTTTATCCTTTCTAACTCCTAAAGATATGCAACTGGTAGGATGCTTAAATTGCTGTCTGTTACTGATAATGGGAAGCTTGAAGGGAATGTTTAGTAGATCAAGAAACGGATGATTTAGTTCTCTTATCTAACCCTCAGTTGCTATGCTGCTTAGGGAAGGATTGTATTGAATAATTTATAAACATTGGTACAGACGCTACACGGGGGTGACAGCTTAATTAAAGAGCGATTGCAGGGTTGATTTTCTAGTATTGGAGTCAAGGAACATGATTTTTTCCTCCTATCTATCCCCTATTGATATACCGCTCAGAGAAGGCGTGAATTGGATAATTTATAAATACTTTGGTACGGACGCTTCACGGGGATGACAGATTAAAGAGCGACGGTAGGATTGATTTTCTAGTAACTGAATTCACGTTGTTTTCACTTCGAACACTGACTGACTGAATGCAAGGCTCGAGGGAACGCGGGTGACTTGCCTTGACATCCCTCTTTATTCCACGCCGTGCAGATTATTAAGTGGCCGTTGGGTAAAGAGAGAACATGGTGGATAAATTGGCGTGTGTGTGTGTGGGGGGGGGGGGGGGGGGTTGATGGTTAGCGCAAGCACCACCTCGTCTGGACTTTGCTATCCTCTGAGAACAATCTGGGCTTATTCCGTCTGGCTGGGACGCTTCTTCATGCACGGAGTATAAATAATCAACCTTCTGCGTGGAGTGTTCTGTACCCCCCTCTGAAGACATCCCACACGTTTGCTAATGAAAGATGGATTGTTTTCTTGCTCTAAGCCTAAGGAAAGATATATGAACACCCACACCCACACCCACACACTCCTCTTGACCTAAACTCCTCCAGGTAACTAATTCCTTATCGCCTCTGAAGACCTCCACGCTGGCTAAAGAGAAATGTCTTGTGTTGTTGCTTTAGGAAAGGTACATTAAGGCTTACACGTATACACACTCAAGGACACATCTTGACCCAGACTTCTCGACGCAACTAATTCTTTATCGCCTCTGAAGACCTCTGCAACGCTGGCTAAAGAGAAATGCGTTGTGTTGTTGTTTTAGGAAAGGTACATTAAGGGTCACACATATGCACACACACACACTCATCTTGACCCAGACTGCTAAAGATAACTCATTTTTATAGCCTCTGAGGACTTCCACGGTAGCTAAAAAGACGTATTATGTTTTTACACTCTTACACACACACGCACAGGCATTCATCTTAACCCAGATTTCTCCAACTAACTATTTCGAGGAAGTTTGTGCTCTTTCATAGCGAACAATGCCTTCCTGCTGTGTGTTTATCCCTACCCACATTAATCTATTATTCGCGATGCTCCAGGGACGGTATATACATGACCTTTCACTTCCCTGCCTCCCCCGCCACCTGCACCGAGCCTTTCAGATTATTAATTCGAGAGGTTATGCTTTTCAAAGGACTTTAGGTTAGGTGATGATGTCTCGTTGGGTCGTTGTGGGTCTGCCTCCCACCAACGTTTATCTGTTATTCTTGAAGTGGAGAGCTCAGGAGATCGTTGCATAACCCTGAAACAATGTAATGGGAATAGCCGCAAACTCTATATACAAGACATTATTAGTATTGGAGGTATTTCTGTGAGGATTTGGTTTATATTTGTATGTCATGTTATATTTGTTGAGTTATTTTTTTATGTTAGACGTTTTCTTCTATTGTTGTTGCTGTTGTTCTTTGCTGGATTGCTCTTAACAACAACCATTGGGGAAAAATAGAGGTGTATAATGAAAAATAGACTAACTAATTGCTGTTTTTTTTATATAATATCCCGCACGTCTCAAGCTCGAGTCGGTAATTTTCTACATGATGAATGAAGGACGTGTTTGTATGTATGTACGTGGGCTATACATCAAATGAAAATTAAAATGTTTGTGCGTGGGCTTAGTGTGTGTGTGTATGTGTGTGTGTGTGTGTGTGTGTGTGTGTGTGTGTGTGTGTGTGTGTGTGTGTAATTCACCACCACGGCCTGATCACGTGTTGGACTCGTAATCGGCAGCAGGCACCCTCCCGACATGAGCAAGTGCTCTTTGTCGTCGATCTCTGGGTACTGCCAGGACCTCACACACCACACAACCCATCCCCCTTGCTCAAGGGGGAACAGTAACCACTCCTAGCCAACAGAATGAGCCCGGCCTGAGCGGGCTCGAACAGCCTGGAAGTGCAGCGCTCTACCAGTTGCGCTACGGAATGGTGTGTGTGTGTGTGTGTGTGTGTGTGTGTGTGTGTGTGTGTGTGTGTGTGTGTGTGTGTGTGTGTGTGTGTGTGTGTGTGTGTGTCAGAGATGATGATAATAATATTGCATGAAACGTACCGTACCTAACATCCGCCTCACCCCCGCACCCCCCCTAACCCCTATCCAACACTCAACCCCCCCCTCCCCCCAAGTTCTCGAGGCTACCCACACCCATACCCCACATAGTTCCCCCTCCCCCTCCCTCCCTTCCACAGACGCCCACGTCCGCTGCACCCACGCCATAAGTTGGATTACCGTTCTCGATCTGACCTCCGCGCTAGTGAAGGACAGAGGTCAGGGCTGCCGCGTCAAGGTCTCGTAGTGGAGGTAATTGTGTGAAGGTGCAGATAGCTGGAGGTGTTCTTTTTATATTTTTGCTTGTGTGGACGAGCGTGGACGAGCGAGCGTGTGGCAATGGCTGGTGAAACTCTTAGTGATGGAAAACTCGTTATATAGCTGCATTTTGGCGTGTAGAATAGCGTTGTTTTGTTAGTGGGAATCGAGGAAGAGACTGACTAACTGGCTTGCTTGAAGGGGGAGTTTATGAGTCGGAGTGCATGTGTGTGTATGGGTGTATGCTATGTGTCAGTGTGTTCTTTAAATGTACACCAATAATGGAGTAATGGAAGATGGTGCATAGAGATGGACAGACAAATTGGCAGACAGGCAGGCATAGAGGCAGCTTAGATGAATGAATTGGGTGAAAGTTGGCATGAAAAGAAGAAAAGAGATTGACAGACTTCCTTAAATGTACGCCAAATTTGTGGAGTGATGGGAGATAGTACATCCAGACAGAGAGACTGGCAGACAGATAGATAGGCAGACAGGCAGTTTAGACTATTGATGGATGAAATGGGTGAATGTTGACGGGAGGTGAGAAAGAGATTGACAGACTTGCTAGAATGTACACCAAATATGTGGAATGATGGAAAATAGTGTATCAAGACGGACAGACAGACAGACAGAGAGACAGACAGACAGACAGACGGACAGACAGACAGACAGAGAGACAAGCAGTTTAGAATATTGATGTGGAAATGTGTCAAAATGTGTGGAAATTATGGTGCATTCAGACAGACAGACAGACAGACAGACAGACACACAGGGAGACAGACAGACAGACAGACAGATAGACAGACAAATAAATAGACGGGCAGACAGACAGACAGACAGACGGACAGACAGACACACAGGGAGACAGACAGACAGACAGACAGACAGATAGACAGACAAATAAATAGACGGGCAGGCAGACAGACAGACAGACAGGCGAAAGGCGACTCAAGTTACGTTACTGGAAATGGCGAACAATAACATTACGGTTCGTGTCTTCCTTGATGTTCGTGTTTCGTGTTCTCCGCGTTCTCATAATTATGACCTTCCGTGCAGAGCTCACCTCTCGTTGTCGGATTCCTACGGCATTTGGTTATTGGTGTAATTTGTCTTTGTTTTCTCCTTTTGTACATGTTCGATTTCCTTTATCTTTGTTTTTGTTTATATTCTTTTATTTAACTTACGTCCTATTTCTTCATCAGTATTATCCTTTTTTTTATGTAATTGCTTTTCCTAGTGACGGCCGATACCGCCTCTACCTGCAACCCCGCCATATGCTGCGACCTGACCCTTTTTGACCTGGGGTTGACTTGGGGCTTTACACCTGACCCGCCACCCGACTGACGACACCGCCTTCTCTCGCACCAACACACTGCACAGTTGCACTCCTTCACCTCCCACCCCCAACCCGGCCCTCTTCTATTTCATCACAACTTTCCCACAATATAAACCACGGATCCCCTATACCCCTTTCATATTGTACTTTTTCAACATTGTATTTTTAATGTGTATAATTTCAACTTAACAGCTGCAATCACTTAATAAACCGATTATTATTTTTATTATTATTATTATTATTATTATTATTATTATTATTATTATTATTATTATTATTATTATTATTATTATTATTATTATTATTATTATTATTATTATTATTATTATTATTATTATTATTATTATTATTATTATTATTATTATTATTATTATTATTGTCATTATTATTATAATTATTATTATTATCATTATTATTATTATTATTATTATTATTATTATTATTACCCAGAGATCGACTAAGAGCACTAGCTCATGTCAGGACCTGCTGACGATTACAGAGTCCAACTCGTGATGAGGCCGTGGTGAATTACACACACACACACACACACACACACACACACACACACACACACACACACTCATACCATGCTTGCGACCACCTGTTTGCTCCTCTCTCTCTGTGCATCGCTTCTCTCTCTCTCTCTCTCTCTCTCTCTCTCTCTCTCTCTCTCTCTCTCTCTCTCTCTCTCTCTCTCTCTCTCTCTCTCTCTCTCTCTCTCTCTCTCTCTCTCTCTCTCTCTCTCTCTCTCAGTCAGATGCCTTTGATGTGTTCCGACTCGTATGACAATTTTCCATTTTCTTTTATTTTTTTCATCTCAGCTTGTCTATCAACCCGCTTCCTCTCTCTTCTTTTTCCTTCTCATTTTTCAATCTACGTCTTATTTCATTCCTCCGTCCCTCCCTTTTATTCCTACCTCCACTGACCCCTTCTCATCTCCATCGTCCTTCCCTCCTCCTCTTCATTCTCCGTCTTCCCTCCCTCTCTCTCCCTCCGACTTTCCCTCCTCCTCTCCCTCCCTCCTCAGATCAAAGGGTGTCCCACTCTCTTACCAGCGTGTCAATATTTACCTCCGATGAACAGGGACGCGCCTGATACAGTGACAGCACGAGAGGGGCTGAGGGATGCTGGGGGCGAGGTGGGGACAGTGAGAGTATAGTAGGTGGGGAGGGGTAGAGCAGGGTAAGGGTGAAGGGCTGATGTGGGGGCGACGTAGAGAGAGGCTGTTGAGGGGAATGGGAAATGAAGGGAGTGTGTTGGAATGGAGTAATCATCATCGTCATCATTATCATCATTTATAAGTCTTGCTATAGTCCGTTGTAGTACAAAAGTCCTTTCTGAATATTCTCCATTATTCCTATCTCTCTTTCTCTTTGTTTCTCTCTGTCTCTGCCTCTGTGTTTCTCTCTCTCTCTCTCTCTCTCTCTCTCTCTCTCTCTCTCTCTCTCTCTCTCTCTCTCTCTCTCTCTCTCTCTCTCTCTCTCTCTCTCTCTCTCTCTCTCTCTCTCTCTCTCTCTCTCTCTCTCTTTTCCCCTCCCTACCCACCCCCGAGAGAGAGAGAGAGAATCTGAGCGGTGTTGCAGTAATAGAGGATTGCAATATTCAGAAAAATGAACGAAAAAAATATACGTTGTTAAGTCTGTTTAGGATTTGGGTTTATGTATCGTGACAAATAAAAACAAAAACAAAAATGGAAAAAAAAATATGTTAGCTCGTCAAAGTATTTTAAAATTTTTGGTCTGTAAATTTTAACTGTAGATATTTCTCAGGGCAAGGGATGAAAAAAAAGCCATTGTGGTTGCTGCAATAACAAAAGAGAAGTAAAAGAAAAAAG
Source organism: Eriocheir sinensis (assembly GCF_024679095.1). NCBI lineage: Eukaryota > Metazoa > Arthropoda > Malacostraca > Decapoda > Varunidae > Eriocheir > Eriocheir sinensis. Next base: position 9,028,120 of record NC_066548.1, read on the forward strand.
CCGTTGGTGTTTCTGCAATAAAAAAAAAATAATAAAAGGAGCTGTTGGTGTTTCTGCAAAAAAGAAAAGACATAAAGGAAAAAAGTCTTGGGTCTTACTGCAATTTAATAAAAGATATAAAAGATAAGAAAAGCGATCAGTGTTCCTGCAGTAATAAATAAATAAAAGAAAAAAAAGTAATTGGTGTCCTTGCAATTATAGGAGAAATAAAATAAATAGAATAAATAAAATAAATGAAATATAAGGAAGTAGTGTTTCTGCAATAAAAACAAATGTTCTGTAGTACCTTGCGGTGATGTGATTACTTTTGTTAACCCTCATCATCAGCACATCTCTCAACATCACTACACCTACAACCAGTCTCCGCACACACCTGTAATTAAAAGCCGGTAAAGAATGCTTCGGAGATTAGAAGAATGTGCCGCCGCCTTAGTCCGCGTGCCTGCATTATCTTGTTAAACCATTATTAGGAGTAAGATAATTGTGGCTCTAATTACAGGTAATGGAAGGAAGTATTAATTTCGGGGAGTGAATAGAGAGTTAATGAGTTCATTGTGGCGGTGATAAACAGCGGCAATACAGAGCCATTAGCGGCCTCGGCCACCTCCTCGTGCGCGGCTCCTTAGTGTTCCGCGCCGCCGAACTACATATTGGAAAGTGTGTATCAGACTAATAGAGGAAGTATTGGGGAGTGAGCAGCAAGGGTGTGTGTGTCCAGGTATAAATGTATGCTTGGCTAATTGCATGTGGATTGTGGATATGTATTTTTGCTTGTATGTATGTGTAAGATTACGTATGTATTATTGTATATGTGGTTGTGTGGTGTATGAATTGTGGCTCAGTGTGTGTGTGGGGATTGTGTGTGTGTGTGTGTGTGTGTGCGTGTGTGTGTGTGTGTGTTCGAGGTAACTGTGAATAATTTGATTTGCCATGTACATGATGCTACGCTTTTGTCCATTATTCCTTTAGATTGTTTCAATATACGTCTTTGAATCATTGGACGGTTCTGCATATGTTAACTCGTATCAAAAGTTGGATTTGTAGTTCAGTCCGATGAAGACTAAGAGCATTATTGTCTTACGCTCTTGCTGCCTAATAACTATTAATGGCATTCTATTCCCAAACTTTTTTCGCATTAAATGTATCTTTGGAAATTATTCCTAGTGTCATTCTCGATCCAGAGTTAATGTTAGAGTGTCACACTCATTCGTTAGATTTTTATTTTTGCTGTTAAAAGCCTAGCTAAGCTTAGCATCCATATTTTTGCAGACTTCTCCATTTCTGACAGATATTTTCCGATGTCTCACGCTTGCTATCCTGTCTAGCCATAATTGATGGAGCTTTTGGGACAGCCAATGTTCAGTGCTCTGAACATGTGATGTGCGACATGATCGTCAGTGTTCCTTGCGTGTTATGCCAAATTCAGTCCACTTTATCTCATACTCTTTGTCGCATAGTTTCAGATTAACTGCCTCTCAGTCGATAATCTACACCAACTAAGTATTTCTTATCACAACCCTTGTTACCGCTGCAGCAAGCGAAGTGTTCCAGAAGAGATTTTCCCCAAGAGCTGTTCGTGCTTGAAACCCTTTCTGTCTCTTGAAATATGCAATGCAGAGAGTGTTAACACATTTGAGTAGCAAGTGAATTCCTTTTTACCTCACAGGGGACGTAATCATTTATAATTAACTCCGTCTGAATACCTCTCTTTCAGTAATTCAAATCTAACTAAATGCCATTTTATTTTCTCATACCGATTATATATTTGCTAGATAATCTTAGCCTGACCTTATGCTTCTCAGTTATGCTCCTTGTAATGTATTCCCTTTGTCCTTAAATAATCCATGTGTCTCAGGTGTACTGTGGTTACAGACTTTGTTAATTATATTATGTGTGATCTTACGCCTCTATCTATCTCAATGTTTAATAATGCTGATGTTAATAATAATAATAATAATAATAATAATAATAATAATAATAATAATAATAATAATAATAATAATAATAATAATAATAATAATAATAATAATAATAATAATAATAATAATAATAATAATAATAATAATAATAATAATAATAATAATAATAATAATAATAATAATAATAATAATAATAATAATAATAGTAGTAGTAGTAATACAGTGAGTGTAGTATTGAGCCACTGAGAGCTATAAATAGACTATAAAGGATGCAGAGAGAGACAGCCTCAAACCCTCCATTCCTTCCCCATCCCAACCCTTCCTCCCATCTCAGCCCTTCTCCTTCTCAACCCCTTCTACCCCCATGCGCCCCTGACCCTCCCAAACCCTCCAAACCCCTTCCATCCCTCCCAGCCCCTCCAACCTCCTACTAGCCTCCCCACTCCACCTCCCTGCTCCCCTTCCATCTCAACCCCCTCCCAACCCCCACCCATTTCCCCATCCCAGCCACCCAACCCCCTCACTGCATTCCATTCCCCTCTCTCCCCTTTCCCAATACCATCCAACCCCTCCTCCCCTCCTCCTCCCCTCCCCCCACACCTGTATTTTGTGAGCGGCATAGTCCCTTTAATTGAGTCGCTGTTTGGGTTGGCTGGCGGCGGTCTTAATAACTACGCCAATCACGACTTGTCTGCTCGCCACTCAGGAGGAGGAGGAGGAGGAGGAGGAGGAGGTAGTGGTGATACTGGTGGTGGTGGTGGTGGTGGGTATATAGAGTGGGAGGAGAAAGAAAAGAAAGAGAAGAAAGGGAAAGTAAGGGAGGTGTAGGTTTGTAGGTAGGTTAGTTTGACAAGTGTGTGTGTGGAGGAAAGAGAGGTGTGTGGAGGAAAGAGAGGTGTGTGGAGGAAAGGTGTGGAGAGAGAAGTGTATAGGTAGAGGAGGGAGGAGAAAAGTAGGAGGAAGAGTATGAACTGGAAGGGGAGGAGCAGGAAGAGTCAGGGAAGAAGGGCGAAGAGGAAATTTAAAAGGAAGGTAAAATAAAGAGAACGAAAGTAAGAAAACGAAAGAAGAGGAGGAAGAAGCTGAAGCTGAAGCAGAGGAAGAAGACGAAGAAGAAGAAGTAGAAGAAGAAGAAGAAGAAGAAGAAGAAGAAGAAGAAGAAGAAGAAGAAGAAGAAGAAGAAGAAGAAGAAGAAGAAGAAGAAGAAGAAGAAGAAGAAGAAGAAGAAGAAGAAGAAGAAGAAGAAGAAGAAGAAGAAGAAGAAGAAAGAAGAAGGAAGAAGAAAAAAAGAGCAGAAAAAGAGAAGAAAGAGAGAAGAGAGAGAAGAAGAGAGAAAGAAAGAAAGAGAGAGAGAGAATAAATAGCAAGATGGATGGAGTGACAGAGACAGACAGACGGACTGAAGGGCAGAAATAGAGAAAGGGAGCGAGGAAACTCCACACAAATCTGCAAGAAATCACACAGAAAAAAGGAGGAAGAAAGGAAAAGGGAAAAACAATTAAACCTGAGATGGAAGAATAAAAAAGGGCATGAAGTGAGGATAGATCTGGCTGCTGGGGACAAGAGAGAAGGAAAGAAAAGGGAAAAAAAAGAATAGGTGGATGAGGAAGAGGAGGAGAAGAAGGGTGAAAAAAGAAAGGGAATGAAAATAGAGAGTTGGATTGAGAAAGACAGGCAAAGAAGAATGAACAAACGAAAACGAAGAAAGAAATGAGAGGGTAAAGAAGGAGGAAGGGGAGAGGAAGACACAGAGGAGGAGAAAGTATAAGATAAAAAAACGTTAGGTGAAGACAAGGAAAGAAAAGTGAATATAGAAAGTTGAAGTGAGAAAGACAGACAAAGAGGTATGACCAGACGAAAAAGAGAAAATAAATGAGAAGAGGAAGATACGAAGGAGAAGAAAGTATAAAAGAAAAGAAACGCGATAGGAGAACAGAAGTGAAAGAAGAGTAAAAGTTGACAGAAGAACAAAGTAAAAAAAAACATTATAGAAGTAGAAACAAGTAAAAGTGAAAAGGTAAATAACGGGTGGGTTTGACCTTAATTCTTACTTCAATCATAACCACAAGTCTGACCCTTCATTTTGAATTTAAGGACCTTCAAATTGACCTTGAAATTGACCTTCGTGTTTGACCTATTGTGCAGCCTCTTGCACTTAATTAGATCTGAAATTATCCCCAGTTTGACCTACTGACCTAGTTTATGACCCATGGTCTGACCAAGATACATCATTGCACCAAACAGTGTGACTTCAGTGTGACCAAGTTAGCTTAGTATTGGCAATTGTGTGACTTTCGGGACCTAGTGTGACCAAGTTAACTAAGTATGGGGAAGAAATGTATTGATAGGGGCAGGAGGAAAGAAAGTAGGAGAAAGAGCAAGAGCAGGAAGAGGAGGAGGAGGGGTAGGAAGTAGAGTAGAGGAAGAAGGATAAGGAGGAAACCCTATTGGCCCAGTGGTACCAAGTTAACCCTGTAAGGCATTGATACATAGGCACATTGGCAGGTATTGAGCACCTACATCGTACCACTACATACCTCACATTCTGCCCATCATGGCCTTACATCCATACATGTGCGAAGTGGTCTGCAGCGACCCGTCACCCTGGTCTGAGGCTCACACTGACAACAGATTGGAGGACAATAGGGGCTGTCTTACTCTTTGGCCTTTCTTAAGTGGCCTGTCACTTTCCTCAATCATTCCATCTCTCCTTGTTTCCCTCTCTCTCTCTCTCTCCCTCTTTCCTTCCCCTTCCCCTTCCTATCTGTGTTTTCAATCAAGGCGAAAGCAAGAAGACTAAATGAACTATTAAGCAAGGTATAGATAAAAGGAAAGAAAAAGGAGTGAACAGACATATGGTGGAGGATTGTTAATATCCCCTTTCTTCTCTCCTTCCCTCTCTCTCTTCTCCTTACCCACTTCCCTTTCCTCCCTTAACCCCCCCCCCCCCCCCCTCACCGCACGCCTGTCGGTTCGTCGCCTCGTCTCTGGCTTTCCTTTCTCCTCCCCACAAGACGGGAGAATATGGCTCTGAAAATTAGCCCAAGTAGCCGCAAGCCTTCGGGGGAGCGAGGGAGAGGGAGGAAAGGAGACTTAATGTGGTGCCAGGAGCTACAGGCACCCCCCTTTTCTCTCTCTCTCTCTCTCTCTCTCTCTCTCTCTCTCTCTCTCTCTCTCTCTCTCTCTCTCTCTCTCTCTCTCTCACATTTATATGGATTCAGTTGCGTATGTTTGTTTATATGTAAGTATATTATGTATATACATGTATGTATGTATTTATAACAGTATGCTTGTATGTAATTATGTATGCATACATGTATTTTTGTGTGCATGTGTAGACGCGTGTGTGCGTTTGCTTTTGTGTTTAGATGTGGATGTATGAATACGTATATTATGTGTATATATGTGTGTGTGTGTGTGTGTGTGTGTGTGTATATTATATATATATATATATATATATATATATATATATATATATATATATATATATATATATATATATATATATATATATATATATATATATATATATATATATATATATATATATATATATATATATATATATATATATATATATATATACTGTATGTATACATTGAGAATTACCTTGAAGCCAAGATTCTGAAACGATAAGCAGAAATCTCGTTTTCTTTTGCCTGAGGGAGCCAGCGGTAACTACCCGGCGGCGGCGGCGGCGGGTGCTGGCTGCAGACCGGCCGATATTTTACATCCGGCGCGGGTGGAGAGGAAGGAGAGTTTGTCATAATTATACGGGCGGCTGGCCGGTTAGCAAGCCAGGTTGTGGACTAATAGCGAGTATAATTCACCTATAATCCGCGAGGCTGGAGTGGCGGCGGCGGCGGCGGCAGCGAGGAGAGGAGAGGGTGTTCTGTGTGCTGAGTAAGGGGCGCTGAACACTACACTGGGCATGGAAGGTGTTGAGGGAGGGAAGGGTGGGGAGGAGGATGTCGGGGCAGCTGTGATGCAAGCTGTGTGTGTGTGTGGGTATAGGTGTCAAGATGGGGGCGCCATGAGAGGCCTCGGATGCTGGCTTGGTGAAGGGGAAAGCGGCGGCCCGGGAGGAGGCGATGCAGGTGGCCACGCGTGAAAACAAAACGGCCAGTATAACGAGGTGTGGCGAGGCGGCCCGGGCGGAGTTAATTGTGTGTGTGTGTGTGTGTGTGTGTGTGTGTGTGTGTGTGTGTGTGTGTGTGTGTGTGTGTGTGTAGAGAGAGGTGGGCGGGAGAGACAGGTGGGTGGACAGGTGAGGCGGGGCAGGTGAGAGGTAGGTAATGAGAGGGGGGGGCGTGGGGCCGATGGGGGAAGGGGAGGGGGCGGTGGGGTAAAGGGGGGCGTATTAACCTCTTGCTTCTCATTAAGGGGAGTCAAGCGAACACCTTAATTGACTTATTTTAAAGATTTACGACTTATATGAAAGGGCGATGATTTTTAGCGTGGAAACTTATTAGAACTGTAACCCTCCCCCCTTCTCTCTCTCTCTCTCTCTCTCTCTCTCTCTCTCTCTCTCTCTCTCTCTCTCTCTCTCTCTCTCTCTCTCTCTCTCTCTCTCTCTCTCTCTCTCTCTCTCTCTCTCTCTCTCTCTCTCTCTCTCTCTCTCTCTCTCTCTCTCTCTCTCTCTCTCTCTCTCTCTCTCTCTCTCTCTCTCTCTCTCTCTCTCTCTCTCTTTTCTGTTATTTTTTTCATTTTCTCTTTTCTTTACCTTTTATTCTCTTTTCTCTTTCTCTTTCTCTCTCTCTCTCTCTCTCTCCCTTTTCTTTGTTTTTCTTTTCCTTCCTTGTACTCGTTCTCTTTTTCTCTATTTTCGTCCTTTTCTGTCTTTATTCTCCATTCCGTCCACTTGGCTCCTCATTCCCTTTTTCTTGGCTATTCCTTTGTACTCCTTTTTATATTCTCTGTTTCTCTCTCTTCAACCTCTTTTTTTTATCGCCTCTCTCTCCACTTATTTTTCCTCCCTTTCTTTTTTACTCATTTATTTACTTCTTCCGTATTATTTTTATTGTGAATTGGTAGGAGTGTTTTTTTTATCCTTTTTTACCTCCTCCTCCTCTTCCTGTTCCTCCTCTTCTTCATAATATTGTTACTCCTCTTCTTCTTTCTTATCCTCCTCCTCCTTCTCCTCCTACTCCACCCTCTGAACTTTCTCCTCTTCCTCATTATCTTTCTACTTCATTTCTTTCTTCTTCTTCTCCAACCTTCTCATCATCTTTGTACTCCTCTTCCTCCACTTCTTCATCCTCCTCCGCCGCTTCTCTCTCTTCCTTCTCGTTTCTCCTTTCTTCCTCCCTCCCTGCCACCCTCCCTCCCTCCCGGCCTCCAGGTGAATATAATAATCCCTCCCCATTACAGGTGATGTGTATTATGAGGAATTATAAGCCAGGTACGCCGGGTATAATCAGGTGGGCGGTCGAGGGATCACGGAGCGCCATAATATTAAAGTCCTTAGGTCGTCCTGAAGCAAGTCTTGGGGGTCCTGTTCCTCCTCCTGCTGCTGGTTCTGGTCTTGCCGTGTCCTCCTCCTGCTCCTTCTCTTCCTGCTGCGCCGTCCTTGTCCTCCTCTTCCTCCTGCGACTGCTCTTTCCTTCTTCTCCTTCGATGCCTTTTCCTGTTCTTCCTTTTCCTCGTCCTTTTCCCCTTTCTGTAGTTGGTTAAATTGTGGTTGTATTTATGTTCTTCCTTCTACTGTTTCTTCTCTTTCTTCTTTTGTTTATCCAGCGTTTTTGTCGTTGTTCTTCTTTCTCTTAGTTCTTTTCTTCCTCCATTTGTTTATTCACTGTTTCTTTTGAGTTCCTTTCATCCTTGTCCTCCTTCTTTTTTACCTTCTGTGGTTGGCTTTCTTGTGGCTATAATCTATAATCTTGTTCTTACTTTATGTGCTTTTCCTCCTTCTTCCATCGTTTCTTCTTACTCCTCTTTCTTTTCTTCGTTCTCCTCATCCTGCTCTTCCTTCTTCAGTTGGTTTTCTTGTTCCTAAACTTTTATTGTTCTTTTCTCACCGTTTCTTCATCGTCTTTCTCCTCCTCCTCTTCCTTTTTCTCCTCTCCAACGTTGTCTTTCTTTCCCTCTCTTTCTCCTCCTCCTACTCCCATCACTCATTATCATCCTCCTCCTCATCCTCTTTGCATTCCTCCTCCACTGCTCACTTTTGTCCTTCTCTTCCTTTTCCTACTTCATTTCATTTCTCTTTCCCTCATCTTCTTGTGTGGCGTTTCAAGAGTCATCAGAAGGTTAAGATTCCGTTCTCTTATGACACGTGGAGAGAGTAAAAGTGAATGATTGAGTGGCAGAGAGAGAGAGAGAGAGGGAGAGAGGGAGAGGGAGAGGGAGAGAGAGAGCAAGAGCGAGAGCGAGGGAGTCATGATTGAAACCTCGCTCGAGAATCCCACCCAAATTCAGACCAGCGTCCATCACCTCCGTGGCTTTATTGCTGCTGTACCTGCCTTCCTCCTCCTCCTCCTCCTCCTCCTCCTCCTCCTCCTCCTCCTCCTCTTCCTCTCCCTCAATCCCTTGCCTCCATCTCCTGATACACCTGACTTCCTCTTCCTTGTTTTCTCCTTCTCTTTCCTCCTCCTCCTCCCCTTCAGCTTTATCCATTCTTCTCTCATTCTCTTGTTTCCTTCTTTCCTTTTTATTCCCCTCCTTCCCTCTCCGTCCTTCTGCTGCATGCACCTCCTTTTGTCTCCCTTGATTTTTTTTCCCTTGAACTCCAATTTCTCTTCCTTACCTGTCTTTTCTTCTTTCAATCCCTCATCTTTCATTTCTATTTTTTATCATATTTCTCGTTTCCTCTTCTTGTTTCTCTTTTTGTTTTTTCCTTGCGTTTCCTTCCTCTTTTTCTTCTTTACTTCTCATTCCTCCCTTCTCCCCTCTTCTCTCCTTCCTCCCTATTTTTCCCTTCTCCCTCTACTTCTTCTGTCTGCTGTATACACCTTTCTTTCTCCCTGTTTTTTTTCCCTTGTTTTCTCCCTCCCTTTTTTTCCTTTCCACTGTTTCCTACTTTTTCTCGTTTCCTCGTAACCTTTTTTTTCTATTTTCTCTCCCTTTCTCTTCTTGTTCCTGATGTATACACTTTCCCTTCTCCCTGTTTTTTCCCTCTTTATTTTTTCCTCCTCCCCCCAACTTGCTTTTCCTTCTTCTCTCCTCTCCTCTATTTGTTCCTGTTAGAAATACTACTTTTCGTATCAGTTGTATCCCTCCCTCCCTTCCTTTCCCATCCTTTTTTTTCCTTTCCATCTCCTCTCCCCCTTTCCTCCTCTTTTTCTCTTTTCACCCCTCTATCTCAATATCCCTCCTTTCCCCCCCAACTTCCCTTCCCTTCTCCTCCCTTTCCTCCTCTTCCAGTTCCCTTTTCCTTCCTTCTCTTCACATCCCCTTCTTCTCCCTCACTCCTCTCTCCTTTCCCTTCCCTCTCCCCCAGTTCCTTTTCCTCCCTTCCTTGCACTTTCTCCCTCCATCTTCCCCTTTCCTCCTCTCCCATCTCCCTCTCCCACTCATCCATTTCCCTTTTCCTCCTTTCTCTTCGTTTTTCCCTTGTTTCCCCTCACTCTCCCCTTTTCCCTCTCCTCTCGCTCTCCCTCTCTCTCCTAGTTACCTTCTCTCTTCTCTTCACCCTCCCTTCTTTCCCCTATCTCTTCTCTCCCAGTTCTCTTCACCTCCCATTCTTCCCCGTTGACTCCTCTTCCCTCTCCTCCCTCTCCTCACTCTCCCAGTCTCCCCTCTTCCCAAAATTTACACATCCACCTCAAAATATTCTCCTTCCCTTCTCCATAGAATTTCCGAATAAAATTTGTATTATTTCGACAAGCAAGAGAAGGGACGGACAGGGAGAGAGAAAGGGAGAGAGGGAGGAGGAGGAGATGAAGGAAGGGCAGGAGGAGAGTGGCTGGCGAGGTGAGGGAAAAAGAGGAAGGAGGAAAGGAGGGAGGAGAGGAGGGAGGAAGGGAATTGAACTGGGAGATGTTATATTATTGTTTATTTTTTTTCTTTCGTTTGGATTGTGTGATTCTAATATTTCTTTTATTAATTAGTTTTCTTTATTTGTATTTATCCTTCGGTATTGATGGTTGTTTTCTCTAATTGCTCGCCTTGTTTTTTATATATAGTTTTATGAGCGTTCGTTTTACTACTGTTGTTATTATTATTATTATTATTATTATTATTATTATTATTATTATTATTATTATTATTATTATTATTACTATCGAGTTGAGTTTGATGACGATAGTGATGCTGCAGATAACGATAATGAAGGTGCCTTTAATAATGGTAGTAGTGAAGATGATGATGGTGGTGGTGATGGTGGTGATGGGAGTGATTGTGGTTGTGGTGTTGCTGTTAGTAGTGGTGCTGGTAATGATGGTGGTGGTGATGATGGAGTGTTTTGGTGGTAGTAGTGGCACTGGTATTAATAGTATTGGAAATGATTAGAATGGAATTGATGATGGTGATGGTAGTGGAGGTGATGGTGGTGGCGTTGGTGGTGGTGGTGGTGATGGCGTTGGTGGTGGTGGTGGTGGTGGACAAGGTAACGGAGACAAGTCTTTTTAAAGGAGTGTCTGGCGAACAAAGTTAAAATCTTACTAAAGTGGCACTCTCTCTCTCTCTCTCTCTCTCTCTCTCTCTCTCTCTCTCTCTCTCTCTCTCTCTCTCTCTCTCTCTCTCTCTCTCTCTCTCTCTCTCTCTCTCTCTCTCTCTCTCTCTCTCTCTCTCTCTCTCTCTCTCTCTCTCTCTCTCTCTCTCTCTCTCTCTCTCTCTCTCTCTCTCTCTCTCTCTCTCTCTCTCTCTCTCTCTCTCTCTCTCTCTCTCTCTCTCTCTCTCTCTCTCTCTCTCTCTCTCTCTCTCTCTCTCTCTCTCTCTCTCTCTCTCTCTCTCTCTCTCTCTCTCTCTCCCCTTTATTCCTGGTTTGTTTATGCTCTTCCTTCTCTCATTTCCCTTTTCCCTTTTCATTTATTTTATTCACTTCCATTATTATAACATTTCCATTTTTTTGGTCATAATTCTACTCTCTCATAACCCTTCTACTGACTAATCTGTAAGACCCTCCATTTTTTTTCACATCCTATATCATCTGACAGTTTCTTTATTCTTTGTAATCAGCGTAGTTTTTAATTCCTTCCGGTAGATAACACAAAGTACTCGTCTCTCACCAATCCTGATATCGTTGTACTCACTCTCTTTATAACTGTTCTTCATCCGCTTTCCTGTTCCCTTTCTACCTCCTGTCGATTCTTTCTTCCTCTCCTCCTTGCACCTATAACACTTGTTCCTCATCCATCTACTCATTCCTTGTCATTGTTCTCCCTAATTCCCTTTATTGTTTTGTTTTTTTTGCCTCATCCTGATTCTTATTTTCTCGTAGCACAACTCTTCCATCCTTCCTTATTCTTATCATCCGTCATTTAATCATTATTTACTTCATTCATTCATCACTTGACAACCCTTTCTTTCTATCATATCATTCCCATATTTCCCATGTCCATATTCCCCTCCCAGCAACTTCTACACTTCTCTTTTTTCAACCTTTTCCTCCTTACCTTCCCTCTTTCTTCCCTTCCTTTCCCTTCCCTTTCCTTCCCTTCCCTTCCTCTCCTTTCCTTCCCTTCCCTTCCCTTCCCTTCCCTTCACATCCGTTCAGTCTGGTCGCACAATATAACTAATCAATCCATATACCAATGTCCCCTTGCGCCTCCTCCTCCTCCTCCTCCTCCTCCTCCTCCTTCCCCCCCCTGGTTTTGCCTCATTCCCGCCCCCTGGGGTATAATGCTCCATTAATTATCCGCTGAAACTTGGCAACCTCCTCCCCCCCTTAATTATCCCGGAGACGAAGCGAGGAAAAATAATAACCAGGAGGAGGAGGAGGAGGAGGAGGAGGAAGAGGAAGAGGAAGAGGAGAAGGGGAAAGGGGAAGAAAGGGTGGGTTTATGAGGGAGTCTGTGAAGGAGTGATGCAAGTAGGAAGAGGAGAGAAGTAAGGAAGAAAGGAGAGAAAGAAGGATGAAAGGAGATAACGAAAGAGGAAGGGAAGGGGAGGACAAGAAGGAGGAAGAAAGGAAAAAAGGAGGAAGAGTGGAAAGAAGGAGGAAGAATGGAAAGAAGGAGGAGGTAAGGAAGGAGGGACTGAGGAAGAGGACATCAGTGAGGGAGAAAGGAGAGAGAAGGAAAGGAGGAAGGAAAGAAGGAAAGAATGAGAATGGAGGGAAGGAGTGCATGACGGAGGGAGATGAAGGAGAAGGGTGTAAGAGAGTTGAAGGAAGGAGGAAGTGTGAGATGAAGGAATGAAGGGAGAAAAGGAAAGAGAGGGAAAAAAGTAAAGAAGGAGGGAAGGGTGAGGGCAGGAGAGAGGAGGAAAGAAAGGGAAGGAAGGGAAGGGAAGGGAAGGGAATGGAAGGGAAGAGAGAGGGAAGGTAAGGAAGAAAAGGTTGAAAAAAGGAGGAGTGTTGAAGTTGCTGAGAGGGGAAAAGAGGGTAAGAGAAGGAGAGGGTGAGGGAAAGAGGAAAGGGAGCATGGGAGGGAGGGAGGGAGGGAGGGAGCAAGGGGGTGTAAGCGAAGGGGGGTGAGGAGGAGAGGCAGGGAGCGAGGGGGGGAGCATAGGGATGTAAGAGGAGGAGGGGTAAAGAGGGGGAGGGGGAGGGAGGGAGCGAGGGGGCGTAAGAGAAACTATTATAATCCGAGATCGAGGCAACTATCATTACGCTGTTCCCGCCTTGCGCCGTGTTGTGCCTGCAAGTTATAGATGACACAAACCAAATAGCACCGAGGGGGTATAGACGCTTGAATACTCCTAACACTTATCCTCAGACCACCACCACCAACCCCCTTCCTCCCACCACGAGCAATCCAGCCCTTCCACAAAAGCTATTATTACCCCCACAGAATCGAATCCTCTTAAACGCAATTGAAAGGAATCTGAACCTCCATGGGTGTGAGTGTGTGGTTAGCGATGGTCTTACGTACGACCCGACGACCCGCGAGTGGCGTTACGACCAGCCCGGACTGAGATAGTGGAATTAAGGGCGATCAAAGGGGCAAAAGCTCGTATTACAGCGGCCTCAGCACACGTCGGGGCGGCGCTTTCGCTCCCTCGCTAACTGTATTGGAATTGCCGAGGAGGAGGTGGTTACGTCGCGGCCAGGACGACGCACGTAAAGCAAGGAGGAGGAGGAGGAGGAGGAGGAGGAGGAGGAGGAGGAGGAAAAAGAAGAGGTGGAGCCGATGCAACACGTGGCAGAAAAGGAGCAAGAGGAGCAAGAAGAGGTATTAGAAGAAGAGGGGGAAGAGGAAGAAGAGGAGGAAGAGGAGGAGGTGGAGGAGATGCAACACGTGGCATAGAAGAAGGAGCAGAAGGAGTTGGAGGTAGAAGGAGGAGGAGGAGGGAGAAGAAGAGGAGGAGGAAGTGGAGGCGATGCAACATGTGCGACAGAAGAAGGAGGAGGAGGAAGAGGAGGAATTGGAAGAAGAGGATGAGGAGGAGGAGGAGGAGGAGGAGAAGGAGGAGGAGGAGGAAGAGGAGGAGGAGGAGGAGAAGGAGGAGAAGGAGGAGAAGGAGGAGGAGGAGGAGGAGGAGGAGGAGGAGGAGGAGGAGGAGGAGGAACACAAAGTAACACATAGTAAGAACAAACAACAGGAGACCTGCTGGTCCTTACGAGGCTGTTTGTGACAAGCTATACTAACTATCTAATTAAAGGTGGAAGATGAAGGACAGCAAAGGTGACGGCTCCTACCCCCCCCCCTCCCCCTCAGCCCTCCAGCCAAAGCTGGTAGGAAAGGAAAAAGAACCATGCAGCATGGAAAAACTGCATTGAAATTATGTAGGAAAGAGGAAAGAACTACCATTACTGCTACCACTAACCGGGCGATAAAAACGGACAAGGACACCAGTATTCGAAAGAACTTAACGTTATTACTACAATGAGTAATATCTTTGTTGCTGGTTGGATTCAAAATACTTGTCTAATCTATTCTTGAAGGCCGTAACTGTTGTACTATCAACGATATCACAGGGTTGAGAATTCTAAACATTAACGACTCGATTGTAGAAGTGTTTGGCTTCGTGCGACGAGAATCTTTTATCACTTATCTTGAAATTGTTATTTCTTCTTGTTCTATATGATCGATCAATTGTAAAGTAATATTCCGCATTAATATCACTGAATCCTGTAAACACTTTAAACACTTCTATTGGATCGCCTCGCATTCTTCGTTCTGATAGGCTGAATAAATTAACTTCTTTAAGCCTTTGTTCATAAGATACATTTCTCAATCTTGGAATCATTTTTGTTATTCTCCGTTGGAAAGGGAAGGGGAAGAAGAGTAGCTGGAGAAGGAAGGTCACCGATTCAACATGTGGTACAGCAGAAGGAGGAAAAAGAAGAGGTAAAAGAGGAGTAGGGAAAAAAAAGAGAAAAGAAAGAGGAAGAGAAGGAAAGAGAGAGAAGGGGTGAGAGAGAAGTGCAGTTCTGTGGAGGGCGTCAAGAGCGAGGGGAAGTCTCTCATCTCTTTCACCCTCACACACACTCTGTCCTTTCTTTCCCTTGCGTATTTAACCTTCAACCCTCAAGCACTTCATCTTCACTTTTTGGGTTCAAGTACACTGTTGTGGCATTATTTTTCATACTAGAGTAACCAATGTAATTTCATCTTTCTGTTCCATGCACTTCGAACCTAAAAAGAGTCATGCGAAGAGTCCTAGCGAGATCGAAGTCCGGAGTCAGTCGCAGATGACGCAGACGTTCGGCAACTAAACGCAGCACTGTCACTCTACAGACCGTCACGTTATGGGGAAAGGCAAAAGAGAGGCAGTCGATGGAAGAGGTAATAGATAATGTAGAGAACAGGTCAAAGAAAGCAATCGCAATGGGAAAGCAAATAAAAAAGTATACGGTATGGCTTTCCCCAGCGACGGACAAAACTGACCGCTGGATTCCCGGCGGGTCTGTCTGTGTCCCTGGTTTCCTTGTTCTGGTGCCGGTGTTGTGTTGTGTTCCAGCCGAGGGTCCAAGAACTCCACCGCGTTGTTGTCATGCATATCGAACAGTCTCTACGGCTACCCGGGTCTGTCCTTGCCGCCGGTGCCGAGGAAAACAACATTACTAGTCTGTACTGCGGAAGAGAACGCCCTCACTCTCTTCAGGTTTCTTATTTTAGGTGAAATTTTGGTACCATAGCCGTAGGTGAGGTTAGAAAGGGTTGTTACTTTTGTACTATTGAAAGAGTTTAGTTTATATCCATTCACGACACTCCTAGATTCCTCTGCTTCCTTCCTCAGTCCCTTCAAGGTTTCTTTTTACAGGTGATATTTCGGCACCAAATTAGCAGATGAGGTTAGAAATTATCCCTCTCTTTTTGGTCTCTCATTCCACTTTCTTTTACATGAGCAGTGCAAAGCGGGCGTCTTTGTTTTGTATGTTTTGCTCTTGAGTTGCTTTCCCTGCTGTAATAAAGAGAAAGGATTGTGACTTGTATTATTGAGGGATTTTATTTTCTATAGCCATTCACAACATTAATTTTTCCTTGCGTTCTGTGGTGATGTGAACGGCAGACAAGAGTTGATTGCCGAAGCCCTCAAGCCATTTTCTCTGCCGTAAAAGCAAAGAAAGGATTGTTACTCGTTCATGATTGAGAGCCTTTAGTTTATATAGCCATTCATGACACTCCTTGATTCCTCCGCTTGTTGGTGAGGTGGAAGGCAGACAGTGTTGATTGCCGAAGCCCTCACGCAGGCCAGCTTGTGACGGCAGGTTAATCGCTTTTCACCTCCATCATGACCCACTGACACACCGCCTTCCTGCCCGTCTAGCCTTGGGAAGCGGCTCAGGTTAGGTAACTGATGCCTTGACTGAAGCCGTTAACGAGGCGACACTCATTCTCTTGCTCTCGCTGACTTTGGTGATATTTCTGGCCACTTGTTGTGTTGCTGTTTGGTTGTGTGTTGTGGTGCTGCTGTTCTGTGTTTGATAAGGTTACTGATGCTTTTACTGACGCTATCAACGAGGCCACACTCACTGAGGGTTGCATTATAAGTCATTTCGTCGCCCAAGAACACATATTTGACAAGGCTTTCGTAGGAGTTGTGGGCATATCCAGGGGTAGTTTTGTGACTGCAGTGGTAGTGTGACCCTTCCTCTGTACCATGAACCTGAAGAAACAGTCATTAGAACCCGACTGACCCTCTCTTTGACCTTTAGAAATAGCTGATGTGAGGAGCAAAAGTGTCTTGTAATACCATCTTCATTCTCTTGCTCTCTCTGTTTTTGGTGTTTTTTCTGCCCACCTGTTGTGTTGTGTTGTTGTATTGTTGTCTGTTGTGTTGTGTGCTTTGTAAGGTGACGGATGCCTTGACTGAAGCAATCAACGAGGCGACACGCATTCTTTTGCTCGCTGTCTTTGGTGTTATTCCTGTCTACATGCTGTCTTGTGCTGTTTTGGTGTGTATTGTGGTGTTGCTTTTGTGTGTTTGCTGAACCTGTAAACGAGGCGACATTTTTTATCTTGCTCTCGCTGTCTTTGTTGTTATTTCCGTCCACCTTTTGTGTTGTGCTGTGTTGCTGTTTTGTATTTGTGGTGTTGCACGATGTGGTGGGATGGTGAGAGGGAGACTGGTTGTGTCATGTGCTGTGGAGTTTCTGGGGTGTGGTGTGTAGTGTAATATTGTAATTCCTGTTGTGTTGTGTTGTTTCATATATTGTGGTATTGATTTCCATGATGTGATGTGATGTGGTGAGGCGGGCTATATATACTGTGGTGTGGCGATTCTGAGATGTGGCCTAGAGTTCATTGTGGCGTGGTGTGGTGTGGCTTGTAGTGTGGCAGTGTGTGGCGTCAGGAAATGTAGCGACGGAAAGTGTGTGTCTGTGTTTACTTGACTCGACCACCACTGCCACCACTACCCTCGCCAGCACCACCCTTACCTGCACCCCGAGGCACCTACGTGCATCCCCCCGCCGCTGCTGGCCACGTAACAATGAATAGAGAAGCCTTGTCTGCCCACCTCCCAGGTATGTGCCGCAGCCTCGACGTCCCAACCATTTCACACAGGCAGCTCAGACTCGTCATAGGAGGCGCCGAGAGTCCTTGAGAGGGATTCTGGAGCTTTCATCCTCTCATTCACGGCCACACAAAAATACTGAAACTGCATGAAACGTTAAATGCTTTCTAGAGACTTTGTATATCCTTAGCCTGTTAGCTGGAGTGTTGCAGTTTGCCATGGATTGCGGGGAGGTTGTGTTTTGTAAGAGGATGTGGGAAGGAGTGTTGAGAGAAGGGAGGGAACAGAAGGGAGGAGGAAGAAGGGAGTGAAGGAAGGAAGGATGGAAGGAGGGAGAGGGTGAAAGAGCGAGGGAGAATGTAAAGAGGGAGAGTGGGAGGAAGAGAACAGGACTGAGGAAGAAAGGGGAGATGGCGAAGGTGTGCTGTGTTGTGGTGTGGTGTGTTGCAAGGTGAAGGAAGGTGACCAGGTGAGGTTGTGAGGGCAGTGTATGGATGTGTGTGTGTGTGTGTGTGTGTGTATGTGTGTGTGTGTGTGTGTGTGTGTGTGTGTGCGTGTGTGTCGGAAGCTATATTGACAGGCTGTTGGTGTAAGCGTATTGCGTTTGCTGTGACGAGGAGTGACAAGGGATTGCATGAGAGGGAAATACATAGCGGCGGTGGTGGTGGTGATGGTGGTGGTGGTGGTGGCATGAAGTGTATAGAACAAAGTGGAGGTGAGTATTCCAGCCCACATCTTTCATTACCTTTTATGTTCTGTATAATCCAATGCTTTCACCCGAGTTTTTGGACTTCTTTCTCACTTGGTTGAAAAGGAAAATAAAAAAAAGGAATGTAGGAAAAAATGTTATGTTTAAAAGTTTCTCTCGTGGAAATTTGCGATTGACAGACACCAACAAATAAGAGTTAGTTAGTTAATTAGTTATTCAGTTAATTAGTTAGTTAGTTTTTTTTTTTTGCGCGTGTGTGTGTGTGTGTGTGTGTGTGTGTGTGTGTGTGTGTGTGTGTGTTGATTATATTTTACCTCCTACAACCTACATACGAAGAGGATAATGTGAATTTCTGTATTACTCCCACTATCCCCTTCAAACGTTTTCTGATCTGTTGTTAAACCTGATGTACTTGTGTGTGTGTGTGTGTGTGTGTGTG
Source organism: Eriocheir sinensis (assembly GCF_024679095.1). NCBI lineage: Eukaryota > Metazoa > Arthropoda > Malacostraca > Decapoda > Varunidae > Eriocheir > Eriocheir sinensis. The sequence goes on from NC_066548.1 coordinate 9,046,190, forward strand.
TGTGTGTGTGTGTGTGTGTGTGTGTGTGTGTGTGTGTGTGTGTGTGTGTGTGTGTGTGTGTGTGTGTGTGTGTGAGTGAGAGAGTGAGTGTGAGCGATTTCTCATCTTTCTCGTTTTTTTGTAATATTTCTACGTATCGTGTTTTCCCTCGAAGCTCCCACTTTTGTTGTTTCATTCCTGGTTCGACTTACGCGGAATTTCAATCATTACAATGTTCTCTCCTCTTCACCGTCAAGCGTTTGTTGAGCAATTACTGGTGACTTTCCTGTTATGTCTTATTTTGTACCTTCAGTGAAAATTCAAATTCTTCTGGTGTAATTTTATCCCACGGTTATCAGTGCATTTTCAGCTTTATTTTTTTCTTCTGTTTCTTTTTGCATGATATTTTTTTTATTTGCCAACTTTACATTATTTTCTGTTGCGTAGTTTCCAAGAGGTTATTTGTTTTGTGTTTGTGTCTTATTTGCTTTTTTTTCTTGTTTGTTTTCTGTTCTGGTACTGTTAATCTGTTTTTATTTGATTAGTTCCTTTTTATTTCATGTTCTATTTTTGTTTTGATTTCTTACCTAAATTCGTTGTCTCATAATTTTGTTCCAGCGTCTCCTGTGTGCGTCATTTCAGAGATGAGTCACCCTTTTCTTATTTCTTTTTCCCTCTTGTTTTATGTTTTATTTCAATTTTTTTTAAGACCTATGTTCACTACTGCTGATAATTTTCCCCTAACGTTTCCTGTTTGCTCCATTTCTGTGTAGTGTCGCCTTTTATATATTTACTTTTCCTTGCCGCATATCACCTTCCTCTAATTTATTCCTTTTTGTTTTATGTTTACCGTTTTATCCAAGTTCACAATAACTAATAAATGTGTCCTACCGTGTCCTGTTTGCGTCATTCAGGGCTGCCGCCTTTTTTTCCTCGGCTCGTATCACCTACCTCTAACTCACTGTATTTTTTTTTATGTCTACCTTTTTACCTAAGTTCACAGTGACTAATATTTTATCCTACCGTTTCCTGTTCGCATCATTTCAATGTTGCTTTGCCGTTTTTTATTTACTTTTTCCTCGGGTCGTATCACCTTCCTCTAACTCATTGTATTTTTTTTGTCTACCTTTTTACCTAAGTTCACAGTGACTAATATTTTCTCCTAACGTTTCCTGTTCGCGTTATTTTAGTGCTGTGTCGCCGTATTTTATTTACTTTTTCCTCGGCTCGTATCACCTTCCTCTAACTCATTCCTATTTCTGCAACACAAAACAATGAAATGCCACACAATACAATGAATTGCAACACAATACAATGAAATGGAACAAAATACAATGAGATTCAACACAAAACAATGGTGTACAACACAATACAATAAATTGCAACACAATACAATGAAATGTAACAAAATACAATGAGATTCAACACAAAACAATGATGTACAACACAATACAATGAAATGCAACACAATACAATGAAATGCAACACAATACAATGATATGCAACACAAAACAATGAGATGCAACATAAAACAATGAAATGCAACACAAAACAATGAAATGCAACACAAAACAATGAAATGGAATACAATATAATGAAATGCAACACAAAACAATGAAATGGAATACAATATAATGAAATGCAACACAGTACAATGAAATGCAACATAATACAATGAAATGTGACACAATTCAATAAAAATGCAACACAAAACAATAAAAAAACCCAATTTTACTTAAGTTCACAGCGACTAATATTTTCTCCTAACGTTTCCTGTTCGCATCATTTCAGTGCTGTGTCGCCGTATTTTATTTATTTTTTCCACGGCTCGTATCACCTTCTTCTAACTTATTGTATTTCTTTTATGTCTTCCTTCTTACCTAAGTTCACAATGCCTGATAATTTTCTCGCAACGTTTCCTGTTCGCATCATTTCAGTGTTGCTTTGTCGTGTTTTATTTACTTTTTCCTCGGCTCTTATCACCTTCCACTAATTCATTCCTATATATTTTATGTCTACCCTTTTACCTAAATTTACAGTGACTAAAATTTTCTCCTAACGTTTCCTTTTCGCATCATTTCAGTGCTGTGTCTCCGTATTTCATTTTTTTTCCTCGGCTCGTATCACCTTCAACGCATTGGCCTTTTCATTGTCTCGCCCGCCGCACTGAGTCAGTGTTCCGCGCAATTATTCGCCACAATGACTGAACATTCATACCTGTCGCGTACATGATTCAGGTGCCCCGAGGCGCTGAATCGAGTGTTAACACCTGTCAGCGCGCGTCGCCCTCGCCTCCAGCATCTGTGAGTGACGAGCGGGCGTGTGTTTGTTTGTGTGTTTGTTTGATTGTTTGGTTGTGTATTTGTATGTTGTAGGTGTGTTTAGCGTTAGTGTGCTATATTCTCCCTCTGTTTCCATCTTTTTTTTTATTGCCTTTCATGTAATATTTTCATTGGTCATTCAATTTTCAGTCTCTACAAATTTAATGACCTTTGTGTGTTTAGAATTAGCGATCTCCATCTGTTGTTTTACTTTGTTGTTGTTGCTTATCATGTAATATTTTCATCGTTTATTCAATTTTCAGTCGTCCTATAAATCTAATAACACAGTAAACAGCTTTATATTATAGCTACTTTTATTTGCATGCCTATCACATATCGAGCCAACGTCGTCAAATAATAATGGTAATGGTCTTTGAAATGACTTGATATTATAAATAAGTGTTAAAGGGAATGGACATGGAAATATAATACTGTTATATCTGGAACAAATTCATCTGGTATTTGTTTTATTTCCAGGACACCATCTGATGATTATGGAAAATGTTGCATCCACACGATCACACGTCGGGCCAAGACAACAGTGAGTAGTATTTATTGCATTTTACGGTTTTTACGATTTGGTTCAGTAGAATGTTTCCCTTTGAGAGGTGGTCGTCGGCCCTGTCTTGTTCTGCAGCGTTCCAATCTTTCTAGTGACGCCTTTTCTCTTGTGTATATCAGCCTATTCCATGTTGAACCATTAGCAAGAAATGACAATGGAAGGGAACTCGATAAATATCACACGGGTCATGTTCGGTCACTCGACAGCAGATGAAAATAGTCAACCTTCACGAGAAATTTACTCCGCGCTTCATGTTGACCTTTCCCTCGCCTAAACAGCAAGGTCACTGTGGCATCGCCGCAGGAAACAAACAAAACAAGAATTAGTGCAGAAACTAAACCTCTGATAAACATAAATTATTTTCCTGTAAATAACATAAAACTTCATTATTTTCCATCCATTATTCTGCATTCGGGTATTTGTTAAGGTTTGCGATATGTCATTTTTTTCTAACCACTTCCTTAAGGTCGGGAAACGTTGTTCTAGGCCAACGAATATTCCCCTGAATAGAAAACAACGAGTAAAACAACAGCTAAGGCAAAGAATAACTCATACGACCCACAACACCCCAGTCTTCAGGCCAGGACAAGATTGCCAGCCCATCAAGGTACAGCGGTCGCCCCTCCAGCTGGATTTGCCACTGACTGGACGCTGAATGGCCGGCTGTCTCCAGGAAGCAAATCAGCGCCGCAGACACGATCCTGGTCATCAGGTGGATAAAGGGAGGCGGCGCGCGGGCATTACCTGGCGTCAACTTTGAGGGAATTACTGCACCTGAATATTGGCCTTCCGTGGTCAAGGGGGAAGTGGTGTCTGTGGGAAGATCTGTGTGTGTGTGTGTGTGGAGCGCCGATGTAAGTTTGTGTTCTTGTTTGTGATCTTTAGTTATTTCGTAGTCTTTTACTCAGGAGTATTTTCTGTTTTGTGTTTCTTTTGATAATTCCTCTTTTGTTTTTCTTTCCGGTCGTCAGTTTTGTTTTCTTATGGAACTTTCTTAATGTAATCTTATTTTCATCCCAAACTCCCGATCTTTATTTTCCTCCATGTCTTTCCCCTAGCCTTGAAACAGTCCTCTTGTCCCCTTGTCTTTCACTTCACTCCCATTACTGCATATCTCTTCCACTTACCTCCCTCTCCTAACCCACCATCCCCTCCTAAGTGGACATTCGCGTTCTCTATTTCCTTAGCTCGCCTCTCTATTTCCTTCATCTTCCCCTGCAGCCTTCTATTTTTCCTCTTCTTTCACTTTATCCCCATTACTGCATTTCCCTTCCACTTACACCCCCATCCCTTCCTCACTGGACATTCCTACCGCACTCGCACACCCCAGGTGGCCCCTCCATCACTCAACCCCCCCATCCCTCCACTCCCCCGCCACACTCAGCACCACCTTCCTGCTGCTGCTCAACACAACACGCTAAGCCGCTAAACTCTTCTGGCTGAGAGCGCCACTCCTTCCTGCTACCATAAATCCGGCGCCGCCCCGTTCGCCGCGCCGCGTTCCTCCTGCACCTCATGGCTCGGAAAATCGCGGTAAATGGCTTATTCAGACGGCGCGCGAGGCAGGCCGGTGTCGCGAGCAGTGACGGATGTAAAATAAAATGTTTAACTCACCGCGAGACCCCAAGACCACAGACGAGGACGGGACCAACCAACCACCCAGCCGACCAGTTACACCGACCGACCTACCGACCACTCACGACCAGACCATCCGACCACGATACCCTTCGCCCCGACCAATTGTAGATGTTGTTAACGTTATCACTCCTATTGTCACCACCACCACTACCACCACGATCACTACCTTCACCACTAAAACAACAAAACCGGTGATGAAAACAACAATAATGACAAGAAATGTAAGACAAACCGTTCCGAATCACACCATAAACAGCAACAACAACCACAAGCAAGAACTACAACACAAAGAAAAAAATAAACAAGAGTAAAAAAAAACGCAAAAGTGAAAAACATACCCTATCACTTTTTTTCATATCGACTTACCTCACACGGGGCGTTGGCTGTCGATGGCCCGGCCTGGCGTGGCGTGGCGTGTCGGGGCGAAGCGGGGCGTGGCGGGCTGGGGCGGCGTCGCTACAAAGGGGTCGACAGTCAGTCAGTTAATGAGGGAGTGAGTGAGTCATCGAGTGTAGTGGTCAGTGGCGAGGCGTCGTGAGGCCAGTGCCGGCAGGAAGGTTCTCTCGAGGCCGGCGTAAATCCCTTGTGTCGTGTTTAGAATGTGTCGGACAGCGGTGTCAGTCCTCACGCCATCGGTGGGTCAGCGAGGACTGGTCGGCTTCAGGGCTCCGTCAGGCTGAGAGGACGGCCGGGACATGTGTTTTAAAGGTTGAATAAATGGTGATGGTTAATGAGATGATTGGAGGAACACGAAGACTAATAGGGAATGTGGTTTAGGTGTTAAATATCTTCGGTAAAGGAAAGAGGATGAGAGACAGAAGAGGATCAAGAGGAAATGTTGCTATGGTGTTAAATAAATAGTAATGAGTAGAAAAAAGTGTTTGGAGGAAGAAGAGGACCAGTAATAAAGGGGTACAGGGCAATAGGTGATGGAAAGATGAAGAAATTGATCGAAGAGGTGTATAGGTAGGCGATCATGTAAAGGATAAGGGGTCAAAGGTAGACAGTGAGGAACAAAAGGTTTGATTAGAAATACGAGTTCCTGATTGAGTAATGGGTGACGAGATATGGGGAAGGCAATACGGGTAAGAGGACAAATATTGAGTGAGTGAGTGAACCGAGAATAAGGTATGGGTGAAAAGAAAAGAAAAAAAGAGTATGGGAAGTTGAAGGCAAGAAGGAAAGAAAAGGAGAATTAGGTAAAGGAGAAAAAAGGACTAAATGGTGTAAATAACAATGGCATAGAAGACGTCTTTATTAATCCTTTGATCCCATTTGAAGCTCCAATTGCAACAAGGTGGTGCGAGGAAGTTCTATTAACAGTTTTTTGTTACACAGTGCCAATATGAGAGATTAGGTTATTATCTGTTCAACCTCTTCTTCATCCCTCTATTCTACTCCTCCTTGCCTTTCTCTCTTCCTCCTCAACATCTATTTTTTGTTAGGGTCATATTTCATTCCCTTCACCAGGCCTCCATTCCTAACTATATATCTTACTTTAACTATCTGCTTTTCCGGTTACCAAATATTTCCCTTTTACTCATTTTCTTTATTTCCTCAACATAGTAGGCTACTCTCTCTCTCTCTCTCTCTCTCTCTCTCTCTCTCTCTCTCTCTCTCTCTCTCTCTCTCTCTCTCTCTCTCTCTCTCTCTCTCTCTCTCTCTCTCTCTCTCTCTCTCTCTCTCTCTCTCTCTCTTAACCCCTCCTACTACACTACACCTCCCACCCTCCCTTGGTCCGTCCCTCCATCCCTCCTTCCTTTCCCTCCTTCCCTCCTCCCTCTCTCCCTCACCCCCAGCGGTCGGAAACATTGCTGACACACGGCCTTAGAAAAATACAGCGTAATATCCAGCATTTAACAATTTAATCTCACACTTCCTCCTTCTTCCCCGCCCTTCCCCTCTCCCTCTTCTCCCTCTCTCCCCTCAAGCTCTTAAGCCGCCTAGTCCATCACCAGGGCATGACGTTGCGCCCCCTATGTTAACTTTATGGACTGGATTTATTTTTTTCTCCCATATTGGGGTGATTTTATACAGATCGTAAGTATAAACAGGGATTAATAACCACCACCACCACCTCCACCACCACCAACGCCGCCACCGACACCACTACTGCTACTACCCCTTCTCTGCCTCCCTCTCTCTCTCTCTCTCTCTCTCTCTCTCTCTGTTCTCTCTCTCTCTCTCTCTCTCCCTCTCTCTCTCTCTCCCTCTCTGCCTCTTGCCCTCTCTCTCTGACAAGACTTAAGGCTCGGGTACTTCTGAGAGAGGCGTGTACTGGTGCGATTTTGACACTTCTTCCTATTCTTTTCTCTGTTATCTCTCTCTCTCTCTCTCTCTCTCTATTCCTTCTCTCTTTTCTCTTTCTTCAAAAACTCTCTCTCTCAGTTCTTCTGCTTTCTCTTTCTCTCTCTCTCTCTCTCTCTCTCTCTCTCTCTCTCTATCTCTCTCTCTCTCTCTCTCTCTCTCTCTCTCTCTCTCTCTCTCTCTCTCTCTCTCTCTCTCTATCTCTCTCTCTCTCCTCTCTCTCTCTCTCTCTCTCTTCCTATTTTCTTTTATCCCTTCGTATTATCTATCAGCTTTTTTCAGTTATTTTCTACCATTCCATGTATTTCGATCCTTATATTTGTCTTTGTCACCATATGTATTTTTGTACCCCCCATAGTGGTGGTATTTCTGTCTAATTGTTTCTTTGTCTCCCTATTTTCACTTTTTATCTGTATGTGATGATCTGGTTAGTGTAATTATCTTCTTGTTTTTTTTAATCCAATTACACGAGGAATAGCTATTGAAGTTCTTCCAGGTTTCATTTTCAAACCTCTATTGCTATATTTGCTTCCTTACTGTGTGTTGTATTAACCCCTTCAATACAAGCAGACAAAACATATTAATTATGTTTTATTGTTATTTCCTCCTCAGTGTGTCTCTCTTCCTTTGCTTTATCTCCACGCTCCTTCTTTTTCTTTGTATTCCTCTTATTTTTTCCTCATGTTCCTACACTTTTCTCTTTCCTCAGTTTCTCGTTGCCACAAACTTACTTCGTCTCTCGCATCAAAAGTTACTTCCTCCCTGCGCTGTCATATTTCCTTTTCCACTCCTTTTTTATGTCATTTTTTTTTCTTACCCTAATTTAGGAGCGCATTATGGCTTTCTCTAATTTCTACACTTTTCTGGCTTAAGATCTTTACAGCACCCGTAGTTTAATGTCACTTCACTTACTTTTATTTAATTTTTCTCGCTTTGTCCCTTTGTGGCTTTCTCCTTCTTCGCGGAGAATGTCACCACTTGTCGATTGGTTGTAGGACTGAAAGGCTTGTATGAGAGGTGTTTGTATTCTTTGTTAGTGTTTTGTTAATCGGAGTCTCGTTGGGTGTCGGTGTGGGGGGGGGGGGGGTGAGTGAGTGTGTGTGTGTGTGAGTTAGTGTGTTGTGGTGTCGGTGTGGTCGTAAGAGGATTAGCGATAGGAGGATGAATAAGAGAAGAGATTTGACTGGTGAGGGATGATGGATGACTGCTGGATGATGACTCCCTGGTGTGGATGTGAGTGTAGTGAATGGATGTAGTTGTGGATTATAATGGTGTGTGTGTGTGTGTGTGTGTGTGTCCTTGAAACACACACACACACACACACACACACACACACACACACACACAAACACACACGTCTCTTTCATGTCAGTGTCGAGGCATCATCCACTTCTCCTCCATTTTCTTCCTTAACTTATAGCTTTTCCCCACATCTCGACCTGCTCGCCCTCACCTCCCCCCTGTCCCTCCTCCCCTGCCAACCCTTCCCCTTTTCCCCTTCGCCCTGCCCCCTTCTCCGCTCCTCCTGTCCTTCCCTGCAGCAACACAGTCCTTCGCTCTAAGTTGGGGTGTCTAATGGATTCTTGTGTTTGTGTTGTCGGTTTGGCTCGGCCCACAACAACACCCGCCGCTGCTGCTATCTCTATTTGCGAGTGTCTGAATCGCTGGCTACACCCACCTCACTCATCTCTGCTGCTTCCTCTCTTCACTCATCTCTAACCTCTTCCTTTTCTCATTTTATCGCTCTTTCACTCCTCTCCTGTCTCCTCTCTTCACTAATCTTTCACCCCCTCTGTTCTCTTCTCTCGTCTCTTCCATCTCTCCCCTCTGTTCTCTCCTCTCTTCACTGATCTCTCATCCCTCTTTTCTCTTCCCTCCTCACTCATCTCTCACCCCTCTCTTCTCTTCTCTCTTTCTTCCCTCACTCCTCTTCTTTTTATCCCTTAACTCCCCTTTTACCCCTCTGTTGTCTTCATCTCTTACTTCTCTTTTCTCTCCTCTATTTGCTTACCTCACCCCTCTGATCTCTCCTCTTTCCTTTCCCTCACCTCCTATCCCCTTCTGTTCTCATTTCACTTCACTAATTTCTCGCTTATCTGTTATTCTCTCTTCTCTTCACTTATCTCTTACCCCTCTCTTCTCCCTTTTCTTAACATTGGCGATTCTCCTCTCTTCGTACTCCGCTCTACTAATCTCATCAGTACTCATAATCTAGTGGCAGTTTCACCTTTCACTTACTACGCTACTGCTAATCCCTTTTCTTTTTTTCAATTTTTTGTCACCGCTCTCTCACATCTATGTACCTCTACTCTGTAATTCACGTGTTTCTTCCCCCTCTCCGTTTCTTTCCTAGTAGTATATGTTTTTTTTTAAGTTTACCTATTTTTTTCGGCATGATTCCTTTTGTCTGTTTGCTTTCTCCTTCTCCTTTTTTCGCTTTATTAAATTCCTTTCTTCACTACTTATTTATCTTTTCTTTTTTCCTACCCGTTCTATTCATTCGTTCACTGAATTTTATCACCGCTCCATTCTATTGCTTCCTTTCCTATTTCTCATCCTTTATCAACCCTTTCTTTCCTCTTCCACTTATTTATCCTCCCCTTTCCTCATCCCACTCACATTTATGCTCCTCTTTTCCACATCACAATTCCTTATCTCCTCTTCTTTTTTTCCACTCCTCTCTCTTGCTTCCCCTCCCTCGTGCTCCCCTTTCCCTGTTCCTCTCCCTTTACTCCCTTTCTCTATCACTTATCACCCTCTTTCACCTTCCCCTTTTCCATATTACCATTCCTCACCTTTTCTTTTCTTCCCCTCCGTTGCCCTCCACTGCTTCCCCTCCTTCTGGTAAGTCCCCACGCGTCCCCTCTTTATAGGTTGTCTGTTTCCTCTCCCCCATTCCCCTTTTTTAACCCCTTAGCGCGGTGGTTTCTCTTTTTGAATGTCCGCCCCTCTCCTCCCCTTGCTCCCGCGGCTAAACCGGCCTGGCTAGTATTCAGTGGTTGTCTTGTTCAAGGAAATAAAGGGACGCAGAAATAAAGGGAAGGGGCGGCTGAAAAAAAAATGCCAGTCAGGTAGCCGCGTGCATACCTGTTATGGAGTAGGTATTATAGGTGAACACGGGAGCGGAGGCCGGTCGACAGGTGTACTCATGCGCCGGGGTACACACACACAAACACACACACACACACACACACACACACACACGCACACACATACACGCACTCCCAGACACACACACACACACTCATGGCAAGAGTAAATACGAGTCCCAATGTTACTTTAAGGCCAAGTGGAAGGGAGAGAGGTAAGCAGGTAAAGGGGAAGGGAAGGGAAGGGAAGTGAAAGGGTAACATAATGATTTGAGGTGTTGAGGTACGGGAGAAAGTCTAGGGTCACAGCAAGCCATGTTTAACTAAGGTGGGGTTAATGATCTGTCCGTTGCCTTGAGAATTTGTAAGCAGTTTATTAGGAAGGAAAGTCTAAGGTCACATCTTGCCATGGTTAACTACCGTAGCGTTAATGAGTCATCCGTTTCTTTGTTTATTTATTAGGGATTCATTAGTGAGAAAAGTCTAGGGTCACCTCAAGCCATGTTTAACTAAGGCAACGAAAGTGTTTCATCCATATCTTTTAATTGTTATGAATATATTTGTGTGAATTTTCCTTACCATTCTTTTCCTTCGTTTGCTGTGTTCTGTCCCCTTCCTTCTCTTGCTGTTCATTTTTTCCTCCTCTGTTGTGTTATTATCACGTTTTCTATGCTCTACTTTAATACTTTTTCCATCCTCTTTGCTAATTTTCATTCGCCCCTTTATTTTTTTTATCCTTTTACTTATCTATTTTCTTTCTATTCTACCGCCCACTATCCCTATTCATCTCCCTTTTAGCAACACTTCTCCTTAACACCTAGCGCTCCCGCCAGTCATGTTTCGCTTAAGCAATGGAGTAGCATTATTGATTCCTGCGTTTCTTTTGTTCTGTGTATGTGGTGTGTTGTCGACGCGTGTGATGGATCGTGTTCATGGAGAGGTGCCGCAGCTTTCTGGCTGGCGCACGGCTTTATGCCATCAGGGGATTGCCGATACAGCCGTGCGGAGAGCAGTTACAGGTATTCATTTATTCTGTGTTCGCGATATGTTCCAGGTGAATATTATTTTTTCTTCTCTTACCTCTCAGTTTACATACGCATTTATTTTAAAGGTCTTATTGTGTTTCGCTTGTGTATCCTTTGAAAGATAGACAGACGCTGTTAGAAGATTGTTTTTTTTTATTACCGCCTTGTATTAGTATTCTTTTTTTTCTATAATTAAAACAAACAGGCATCTTTTTACATTTTTTCTCCTTCTGCCATTGTTCTGTTCTATTCCTGGGTTGTCGCATTTACGGAACATATAGAGTTTCAAAGAAGATTGCTATACCTACTTTTATTTAAATTTCAGTTTATTACTTATGGTACATTTTTAAGACCAGGTTCCTTAATCATCGTAATCATAAGCGTCTGATTTATGTCAAGCTTAAGCCACGACCTGGTGTGGCTCACGACGCATCGGTGGGCGGCCAGCGTGGCGGCGGCGGCGATGATTTGTCTGTTTGCGCTGCGTCCGGAGGCGTCGATGGAAACTTCGACACAAACTCAACAAAACAAAATAATAAAAATTCAATAACTTTTATAGACGCATTCATTTTAAAGTCCGTATCCAATCAGCCCGTCCCTAATAGACAGTAAACTTACCAGTAAATAATATTTCAAACATAAAGGGAAATTGTTTAATTTTTTGGTATATGATGTTTATTTTACAGCATGGAGAATGGTATTACTCTGTGTGTGTGTGCGTATGCATGTGTGTATTTGAGTTTGTGTGTATGTACTCTTCTATATGCGAATGTGTGTGTGTATGTGTGTGTGTCTCATGTATGTATGTGTGTTTTTGTGTGTGTATTGTGAGTGTGTGTGTGCGTGTGTGTGCGTGTGTGTGTGTGTGTGTGTGTGTGTGTGTGTGTGTCAGTCAGTCGGTCAGTCAGTCAGTCAGTTAGTTAGTTATAAACGTGCTTGGCGGCTGGCAGCCAAAAAAATACGATGAAAGTATAATGATATCCCATTATTTTATAGACAGTTTGATGCGAGACTTTAAGCGGCTGCAGCAGGTTAGGTTTCAAGCCTTTCCACTAGTCTGTTTCTTATCCTAAAACCAGTTTATGAGATGAGGAACATGGAAGAACAGAACCAGTGGAAAAGGGAGAGCGGAACAGAAGAGAAAGAGATCAGGAAGATTAGAGAAAATGTCAGGGTAGGGTTTGATTTAGTACTGGTGCTGAGAAGGGAAAATACAATAGAAAATGGAACACTATGAATGGAGTAGATAAAAAGTTAAGAGTCAGAAGGGGAAGCAGATGACTAGCGAAAAATAGCCTTTGTGGGATGGGAAATCAATAGAAGCGAGAAAGAGGGTTAATAGAGGATGAAGGGTTATAAGAGATAGCTTTAGATAAATATTCAGCAGATGTGGGACAACAGGTAATTTGAGAGTGAAGGGAAGCTGAGAGGTATAAAGGAGGAAAGGAAACCATAGTGGTGAAGAGGGCGTAAAGGGCAACAGATGAAAGGGCAATAAATCTAAGAGCAAATGAAACTAAAAGAGAATTAATCACCATCGACTAGAAAAGAAAAAAAAGTAAATGACTAATGAAAGACCAACAACTACGAGGATTAAGTAAGAAAAAAAGTAAGTTTAGGAAAGAGGAAAAGGAGAAGGATGTGAAAAGTAAGAAGAGAGGAGAGTACAATTAAACACAGCAGGAGGGAAGGAGAAATGAAGTAAGACAGTACGCGTAGGGAAGAGGAATAGGACAAGGAAGGGAGAAGTAAATAGAGATGAAAGAGCAATGACGATCAGTGAAAGGGAAGGAGAGATGAGTAAGGAGTGAGGGAGAGCCATGATAGAGTAGAGACGTAAGGTTGCGGGAGGAGGAGGAGGAGGAAGTAGAAGAGAAAGAGGAGGAGGAGGAGGAGGAGGAGATAACCAGGTGTCGAACTCGTCTTCACCTGAGTGACATCCTCGGCCGCTGTTGATACCTAAGTTTCCGCACTCCTCCTCCTCCTCCTCCTCCTCCTCCTCCTCCTCCTCCTTCTCCTCCTCCTCCAGTAACATCATAATCTCAGGAATCCTCCCGAGGGTCGGTGACGAACCTAGCTTTTACGGTAAGGCCTTCAGCACGAACAACAGACTTCAGTCCCTTTGCTCACAAGAAAACGTCCAGTTCGTTAATTTGTGGAACAGTTTTTACTACGATTCGGACTCGTTCCTTGCCGATGGCATTCACTTAAACCTTGTTGGAGCAGCCCGCTTTGGGAGGCTGCTCTGTGACCAAATAGCTCTTTGAAAGCCAAAAAACGCCAAGGTGAGAACACCAGCAGCCCCACCGTGAGGGAGCACTTAACCCGCGCAACTCCCGACTCGAATCATATAAAAGCTTGCTTCATAAACGCTCGTAGCCTACGTAATAAATTTGAAGACCTAGAGGCACTCGCAGCTACAAATCATTATCACATCATCGGCGTCACAGAATCTCGGATAGACAATTCAAATAGAGATTTCATTGCGGAATATAGATTACCGGGTTATACGATTCTTAGTAACGAAAGAGAGAACAGACAAGGTGGAGGCGTTATCATATATATCCACAACTCTCTCCATCCAGTATCCGCGAAAACAGATTATAACCAATGTGGACATGGTCTTCCTTGAAATTAAAAGTATGTCTCGTAAAGTAATAGTTGGACTAATCTATAGACCGCCAAGGCACTCTTGATATCGACCACGCATTAAGTGAATTAATATTAGAAACAAGTAGCAGTTGCGAGGCAGTAATTGTGGGGAACTTTAACTAGCCAGTGAAAAGATGGGGTGAACCGTTGAATTCTCATACGTATTCTGTACACAAATTTATTGGAAAGTGATTTACATCAACACGCTCAAGAACCGACTCGGGAAAATAATATATTTGACCTTATCTTTTCAACGACAGCTTATCTAGTTAACGAGGTAAATGTTGGTCCAGTTTTTAGTTCTAACTATCACCGAATAATCACATTCAGCATCAAGATGAATGAAAGTAAAGTAATTGCTAGTAAAGAAAAGGTGCCAGATTATCAGAGAGCGAATTTCGTAAAACTCCGATCAATTTTAAATAATTCTGAATGGACTGTAATTTCGATGGTACAGATATTGGTAATCGTGGGAGGCCTTCACAACAATATTGAACAATGCCATAAGCATATGCGTTCCCTATCGTAACAGACGTTCAACTATTAAGAAGAAACCCAAATGGTGGAATAACGAAATTAAAAATAGCTTCTCTCTTAAAAGAAAGAAAAAAAACGCGTATACAGAAGATAAATATCAACGCAGAGTGAGGCTGACAAACTATGGTTGGACAGAATTCGCCGCGAAATCGAGAAATTAATAAAACGAAGCAAGAAAAATCTTGAAGAATATATAACGGAAACAGTAAATCTAATCCTAAAGAATATTTTAGCTCTGTAAATTATAAAAAGTCACTCACTCCTACATGATTTCCATGCAGTTTTTCCATGCTGCATGGTTCTTTTTCCTTTCCTACTAGCTTTGGCGGGAGGAATGGGGGGGGGGGGGGGGGACGAACCTTCGCCTTTGCTGTCCTTCATCTTCCACCTTTGATTGGATAGTTAGTGTTGCTTGTCACAAACAGCCTCGTGAGGACCATCAGGTCTGCTGTTGTTTGTTCTTTCTTTGTATTGCTTTGTGTTCCTCCTCCTCCTCTCCTCATCTCCACCATTTTTTCAACTTGCTTTCTATTTTCTTTTGCTCTACACTGTGAACATTCGTTTGACTACTAATTTGCGTTAGT
>NC_066548.1:9063383-9078383 GCF_024679095.1 Eriocheir sinensis
TGGACTCAATCTCGGTACATAGAGAAGTAGGTGGAGGTCGGGAGGACGTGGGGGAGAGTGCGGGGACGATACGGATAAGACACGGAGGTTGAAGGAAGAAGTGCAGGAAAACGAGACGTCGGAATATAGGAGTTTAGGGGTACGGGGCTTCATCTCCAATTGTAGTAAAGACGAGTAAGACAGTATGCCATGTACTATAAAAGGATGGGATGTAATATCCACGAAATCATGATGACGCTGATGGTTTTGTTGATGATAATAATGATTGTGACATGAGAACGATGATAAGGATGCTATAATATTGATAGTACGTAATAATAATAATGATAATAACAATAATAATAATAATAATAATAATAATAATAATAATAATAATAATAATAATAATAATAATAATAATAATAATAATTAGACGCATAGCACTCGTAAAGTGCACACTGCACACCTCCGCCAGAGATCGTCCTGAAAATTGGTATGGGCATCAACTGTGATCCTTTGCATCATATGGAAGCATTTGTTTCCAAATTTGATGAAATTCTATTTTTTGGGAAATTTTGACCTTGGGAGAACTTTTCGAGGTCAAGGTCAAAGGTCAAGACCATGCAAGGTGCGTCTTTCCATGAGCTAAAATATGAACCAAGTCTGAAGTCTCTACGATGACGAGAACTGAAGTTATGCCAATCTGACTCTTTGTGCGACCTTGACCTTGACTTTTGACCTTTGACATGAAAAATTAATGGGTTATATTCTGGACGGACACTCATCATATGGAAGCATTTGTTTCGAAATTTGATGAAATTCTATGTTTTTAAAACTTTGACCTTGGGTAAACTATTCGAGGTCAAGGTCAAAGGTAAAGGTCAAAACCATGCAAGGTGCGTCTTTCTATGAGCTAAAATATGAACCAAGTCTGAAGTCTCTACGATGACGAGAACCGAAGTTATGGCCAATCTGACGTTTTGTGCGACCTTGACCTTGACCTTTGACATCAAAGATTCAATGGGTTTTATTCTGGATGGACACGAAGCTTCCCTGAAAAATTGGTTGAGATATCTGCAAAATTGTGCACAGGAGACTGTTCACGAACAAACAAACAAATAAATAAACATATTGACCGGACCGAAAATATAACCTCCTCCCAACTTCGTAGGCGGAGGTAATAAAAAGAAGAAAAAAAAGAAGAAAAAAGAAAAGGAAAAGAACGAGGGAAAAAAGGAGAAGAATAAAAAGAAGAAGGAGAAAAATAATAATAAGAAGAAGAAGAAAAAGAAGAAAAAGGAGAACAATAAACAAGAGATAAATACGAATAATAATAAAAAAAACAGGAAAAATACTGCAGAAATACAATCATCATCAGAAAGAAGATGAATACAAATTATAAAACAAAAAGAAAAACAGCAATAATACAATCATCATCATCCTCACCATCATCATCAAGGATCAGTCAGTCATTACTCCACCAGCTAAGATTAACACTCAGCAAACAGACGTAGTAGACAAGCATATTCAGGCTCCATCCTCTAGGTGTCCCTATTCCCCTTCTGTGTTTGTCTACCGCCTCACCTCGCCCAGCCACACCCCGCCCCGCCACACCCTCGTCCTGTTCCCCTCTCGTCTTATTCCTCCTGTTCTCTCTCCACGCTCCCCCCTCCCCTACTCTTCCCTTCCGGTTCCTCTTATTCCCCCTCCACGCCATCCTTTACCCATTCCTTTCCTATTCCTTATGTTTCTTCTCTTTCCTTACTGTTCCCTTTCTGTTCCATCTGTTCCTCTTCTTCCCCCTCCAAGCCCCACACTACCCTACTCCTCCGTTCCTGTTCCTCCTGTTCCCCCTCTATGCCCTCCTCTACCCAACTTTTCCCTTCCTGTTCCTAGTGTTCCTATTCTTCCCTCTTTTGTTCTCCCTCCACTTCCTCCTCCTGTTCCCCTTCCTTGTCTCTCCCCTCGTTGACCTGTATCCACCTGACCCGCCCGTCCGCCCACTTTTGTTCATGTAATGTTGGCTCGTCAGAAGTTGGGCAGAAGTGAAAAAAAGTATATAAAGTTCGTTGATGCTGTTGTCAGGCTCCTGTAAATTAAACGGTTGGTTTGTGTGTATTTGCAAGCCTTTGTCTGTGTGTGTTTGTATACCTATTCGTCATCTGTTAGTCCTTCTTGTTCTTTATTTAAATTTGTCTACATTTGCATTTATACATAAAGATGTTTTTAACTATTTCTTCCAATATATTATTTTTAGCGATCTGTGAATCTATGTCTAGTTACTTATCCTTCTATCTCTATATACGTTTCAATGTATTTGTGTATCTCTCTCTCTCTCTCTCTCTCTCTCTCTCTCTCTCTCTCTCTCTCTCTCTCTCTCTCTCTCTCTCTCTCTCTCTCTCTCTCTCTCTCTCTCTCTCTCTCTCTCTCTCTCTCTCTCTCTCTCTCTCTCTCTCTCTCTCTATCTATCTATCTATCTATCTATCTATCTATCTATATCTATATCTATATCTATATCTATATATATATATATATATATATATATATATATTCTATTGGGTAATTTATCTTCTTAATATATGTATATATTTACCTATCTTTATCATTTTGTTCATATTAGCATTTCTCTCCGTCAAACTATCTCTGTCAGTCTATCTACCTACCTATCTATCTGTCTATATTTATCTGTCTACATCTGTCTTTCCATCCATCTATCTTTCCATCTCTTTATACATTTACATAATCGTTTAATCATTAGTAATACTCACGTTCTTTCTTTTCTTTGTATATCCTTCTCTCTGTATTCATAACCGGAAAAAGTTGAAATAACATTACCTGCCAATATCATTTTGGCAATAAATGGTTTAATTAATGAGCAAGCAAATACTCCACCTTCACCTCTTCATTATACGCGGACGGGTAAACACTGCTGCACCTTTATTATTAACATTAAGAACCCTTGTGTCGGTGGTGCTAGACAAACATCGCCATACCTGTATCTTTAATAACTACCTGACAACTGGGAGAAGGTGAACTGTTCGTATTGATGTGGTGGTTTATTTATTTATTAATTTATTTCATTTTACATTTTTTTGTGTGTGTTTGCTCATGCTAGTTAAGTGTTGTCTGTAGTTACGAAAACCTTATGATAATAGGGAGAAGTCGAAGTCGGATCGGTAAAAATATCTCCGACTTCAACTCGGCGATACGTGTGTTGTTGAGTGGCGGGGTGTGGTGTGGCTTGGTGTGGTTTTGTGGAGGTTGATTTGCCTGCCACTGGACCGCAGAAGAAGGCAAGGGGGAGTGGGGTGGAGTCTATGTCGGAGTGGGGGTCGGAATCGGAATCGGAATCGTAACCTTAAAATTTCATGCAGTCGGAGGCGGAGTAGATTTCTTTTTTATATTCGAATCCACACCCCTGATAATAGGTGTTGAATAATGACATTCTTATCTTCGTAAAGGTGATTTTGATTGTGAAGTGAAAGCCAGGTAATAGTGGTGATGGGGTTAAGGGGGTGTTAGTAGTTGATGGTGATGATGATGATGATGATAATAATAATAACAGAGGTGATACGGGTCATGAAGTTAGTGGTGAAAATATAGACGAAGTTGTCATAGATGAAAATATGTAGATTGTGGTTGCGGTGTTACATTCCGATGGTAGTGATTTTGTTGGAGGTGGTGGTGATGGTGGTGATATGGAGGTGGTGGTGGTGGTGATGGTGGTGATGTTGATGGTGGTGGTGGTGGTGTCATCAGCGGCTTTAATACATCACAATAATCGAATAATATTTACGTGGGTGGGAATGTGTGTGTGTGTGTGTGTGTGTGTGTGTGTGTGTGAGAGAGAGAGAGAGAGAGAACTTTGTTAGGGGAACGATATCGTAAACAGTCTGCATTACATTGAATTATATTTACATTATATACGTATTTTTTTCAGCTGGTCGCGTGGCAAACAATGGTAATGACTTGCGTTGATATTCCAGTCAGGTGCGACGTTTGGTGTGTGTGTGTGTGTGTGTGTGTGTGTGTGTGTGAGAGTGAGAGTGAGATATATAGATAGAATAAATAGATTGGTGATTGAGGAAAGGAAACGAAAGATACATTGGGAAAAAGCAAGGGATATATGAATGAATGTACGGAAATTGAATGATTGAGAGAGAGAGAGAGAGAGAGAGAGAGAGAGAGAGAGAGAGAGAGAGAGAGAGAGAGAGAGAGAGAGCAAGGAATATCGACAGATGGATAAAATGAGACAGACAAAATTACACATCAATAGAAAGAAAATAAGATTGGGATAGATAGATAGATAGATAAATAGATAGATAGATGGATAGATAAGACATGGATAGATAAGATAAGATAGAAAGACTCATTAGGGCAACATAGGAATAGGGACATATATTGAGAAAGACAAATAGACAGATGGAGAGATAGTGAGAGAGAGAGAAACAAAGGTAAGGAAGACGTGAAGCATAGACAGAGAGAAAACGGGATAAAAAAGATAGGCCTACATACACGCAACCGAAAAACAGATAGATGGACTGAGAGAGACAGAGAGAGAAAAATTAATACATGGATAGATAAAAAAATGGGATAAAAAGATACATTACAGCAACTGAGAAATAGAGAGACAGATTGAGCGGAAGATAAGAACAGACATACAGATTGAGAGGGAAACATACACGGATAGAGAGATAATGATAGAGAGAGAGATAGACAGAGAGGAAGGGAGAGAAGGTGCGAAGCATGAACAGACAGAGAATGGGATCAAAAAAGACACATTAGCGCAACCGTGGAACAGATAAATGGATTGGAAGGGAGGCAGATAAACAGGTGGAGAGATAGTGATAGAGAGACAGACAGAGAGGAAGAGAGGGAAAGTATGAAGCATGGACAGACAGAGAATGGGATAAAAAAGACACATTAGCGCAACCGTGGAACAGATAAATGCATTGGAAGGGAGGCAGATAAACAGGTGGAGAGATAGTGATAGAGAGACAGACAGAGAGGGAGGGAAGGCGTGACGGGCACCCAATTACACGCGGATCAGGAGCGGCTAGCGGGACGACCATCATTCATCTGATCAGCCGCTCATTTGTTAATTTCATTGGCGGTCACCCGGAGGCATTGATCGCCCTCAAATGTCTCCATCTAATTACATCACACCTGCCCGACTCACTCTACCCCCTCTCCTCTCCCCCACGCCAGCCCCACACCTCGCTCCATCCCACGCCTCCTCACCACACCACACCACACCTTGATATTCCTGTGTGGGGGCGTGTGTCGTGGTGTGTGGGAAGGGGAGGGTTGTGTGTGTTAGAGTGTGTGGTGGATATATGTGTGGGGGGTGAGGAAGGCGGGGGGATGTGTGTGGGGGGAAGGCGATATGTGTGTGTTGGGGGTGAGGGTGTTTGGGGAGGAGGGGTAAGTCTATGTCGGTGTGGGTGTGGGTATGGGTGTAGGTGGGTGGTGTGTGTGTGTGTGTGTGTGTGTGTGTGTGTGTGTGTGTGTGTGTGTCCTTGAGGGTAGGCTTATGATCATATGTTTGCGAATTTAATGTATTTAATTTTCATCCCATTCATAAGAAAGCCATATTTTTTTGTTGTATGTTTGCCTATGTGTCCGTGCAATCGGTACAAAAATATCGCAAAATTTATAGTTTATTGAATTCGTGTCGAACCTCCCTTGGTGAATATCTGAAGCTGATTAAGTTCTAGGAATATACTGATTAAAAAATAACTATATAACGGCGAATGAACTGTGAAAAATGAATGAATGAAAGACTTAGAGCGACCATGTTAATAAAAAAGTAAACTGACCGTATGAAAGACTTACGGCGCCCACATTGTTAAAAAAAAGATGACTGAATAAATGATTTAGGGCAACCATATATAAAAAACAATAAAAAATATAACTGACTGACTGCATGCCTAAGGGTGCCCATAATAACAAAAACGCCTGTGCTTTGAGGGCAGGCCGTGAGCACCTCCACCAATGCCGCGGTGCTGCCCTTTCCCGACGCAATCCGATTAAAATTGACTGAATGACGGACGGCGGTCATCTTCAAAATCAAATTATGGCCAATATGGCGAGCAATACGGAGTCTTCGGAATACGCGCTTCAATATCATATATCTTTAACCCATGAAGGTACGTTTTCCCGACCCTTTAACCTTTCCAATATCTTGTCTCCCTATTCATTTACTCCGTTTTTTCACATCCCTTCTCTCCCTTCCTTTTTCCTAGTTTGTTTATTTTTTCACCTCGTCTTCACTTCTTTCCTCTACCTTTCCTGTTCCTGTATTCCTTAATTAATCTGTTACCCTTTTCCTCACATTCTTCTTCTACCTTCCTTCCTCTTAGTTTTCTTATTCCTTTCCTTCCTCCTTCCCATCCTCTCATTTCCATCTTCTTCATCTCGTACCTCCTCTCCCTTTTCTCTTAGTCCCTTCTTCCTTTGCCTGCTCTACTTTCCCTCGTCTTAGTCGCTCTATTTTTATATTCCCCTCTTCACATCCTTTCTCTATTATCAACTCCATAGTCTCTTGTCCTGTCCTCTCCATCCCCCTCCCTTCGCACCTCCTCTTACCAACAGCTTTTGAAGTTTGCCTTTTTTGCCTCGCCTCTGTCCCGGCCGATGATCAGGAAGCACGCAATGTGAGTGAACGCCAACCAGCCACGTTTTCATTCAGCCTGACCACAGTGGCTTCTTCCTCCCTCCCATCCTTCCTTCCTCTCTCCTTCTTTCGCCTCCCCTTCCTTCTGTCTTTCCTATTCCCTTTGCCTCTCCCTCCTCTTGCCTTTCCTCCTTCTCTACTTCCTTCAAATGTCGTTCCTTTTTCCTTCCTTCTTTTCGTCCAATTTCTTCTTCTTCCCATTTCTTTCCTTATTTTTCTGCTTTCATTCATATGCTTTGATGTCTATATCTACTTTTACTAGCTTTTAATGTTCTCTCTCACGCTCTCTCTCTCTCTCTCTCTCTCTCTCTCTCTCTCTCTCTCTCTCTCTCTCTCTCTCTCTCTCTCTCTCTCTCTCTCTCTCTCTCTCTCTCTCTCTCTCTCTCTCTCTCTCTCTCTCTCTCTCTCTCTCTCTCTCTCTCTCTCTCTCTCTCTCTCTCTCTCATCCACCATTTTCGTGACATCATCCCATTTCTTGCCTCCCTCATTTTGTTCGTCCTTTCTTGCTTCTTTTCACTCTCCCTCCTTTTCTTTCTTCTACCATTTTTTTTACTTTCCCCTTTTTCCCCTTTCTTCTTTTCATTTTTTACCTACTAATTTGATGTTCGTTTTATTTCCTTCTTTTCATTTTCTTCTCCAATTCGTTTTTTTTCCCTTTCCTACATCGTTTAGTTTTTACTTTTTCCCTGTACTCACTTTTTTTGTTTGTTTTTCCTTTATCTATTTTACTTTATCGGTTATTTCCTCGTTTTCATTCCCGTTTTTAACAGCAAAATCTTTTCCACTATCTAAATACATCCCTTCAATTCTTCCTGTATTTCCCTCCCTCTTCCTCCCCTCCATCACGCTACCTTTCCCCTCCTCGCCTCGCATTATCTTCTTCCTCCTTCCCAAAATCATTCACGTTGCCCAAGAATATTTTAAGCATCATTTTACATCACGCGGTTAATTTTCACCGATTTTCCGAAGGTGCAAATTTTTCTGTCTTAAGATTTTCACATTTTTTTTACTAATTTCCTTTTTTTTATGCATACACACACACACACACACACACACACACACACACACACACACACACACACACACACACACACACACACACACACAGAGCAAGATCACCAATTATGTAAATCAAGCTGAAAATAAGGACGGTAGGCTTAAGGAAAATCTAGCCTGTTCCGACCGCCTCTTATTTTTTTGGGGGGGTCTTTGATAAATGTTTACGTTGGCATTGATGGACAGCACTTCAACTACGAGTCCTACTACCACTACTACTGCCACTACCACCACTGTCTCCCCCCTCTCCCACTGCGACGACCATTAGCAAAAGCCTTATATATGTCTCTTTTTGCCTTATTTGCTTTAGCTCAGCGGCTCTTCTTTTTTATCCATCAAACTTCATCTTTTTTCCTATGTTTACTTTTCATGTCAAACTTCTTATATATATTCATGCAAAACCATTTCCTTCTTATCTTCCGTCTTCTCTTCATCTGCTTACTCTTCTCATTTACTAATACCTTTTGCACACCTCCCATTTCTCTCTCCTCCTCCTCTTCCTCCTCCTTCTCCTCCATTTCTTCATTTCCTCACTTCTTCCCCCTTACCTACTCCCCTCCTCCTTTGACCTCCTCCTCAGCCTCTGTCTCTATATTCCTATTCTCCCATTCCTCCCTCTCTCCTACTCTGTCTTCCCCTCTCTACTTTCTTCTCCATCTCCCTCTCTGCCTCCCATTCTCTCTCCCTTCACCCCGTCCCTCCCCTTCTCTGCCTCACGCTATCCCTACTCTCTCCTCCCTCCCCTTCTCCTCCCTACTTTATCATTCTTTCCCCTCACTTCGCCTAGCTTCCTCTCTCTATCCACACTTCTTTCTCTCCCTCCCTCTCTCTACCCCTACTCTCTTCTCCCTCTCCCTCTCCTCGTCTGCCTCCCTCCCCTATCCCTCCTACTTCCCCCTCCTTCCTCCTCTCTCCCCCTCTCCTTCGGTCCACGCGTGTGTGTTCCTGACGGTGACTCGCGGCCGCTCGGAAGCAGGCAACCCGCTGGCCACGACGCATGGCTTCCCTATAATGCCGCGGCGGATTGAGACGTAAGAAAAAACTAATATTCTTTGCGGCCTTTCCTCCCCTACTCCCTCCCCCCCCCAGACCCCTCCCCCCCTCCCCCCCTCTAACCCCCTCCCCCCCTTTTGGTCTCAGGCGCGCTGGGAATAATCCGGGAGTTTTTTGCCCGATTACATCACCAGTGAGGGAGAAAATTGCCCGGTATCGGATGTTTGAAACCGGCTGCCCCTCCCTCCTCCCCACCCCCTCTCTCTCTCCCCCCTCTCTCCCTTTTTTTTTACTCCCCCCTCCCCCTCCGTTTCATTTCTCTCCCTCCACCAAGTCACTCTTTCTCTCCCTCTCCCTCTCTCTCTCTCTCTTTGCTCCCCTGTATAACACCACCCACTCACTCACTCTCCCTCAGCCCTTATGGCCAACCCACCTACTTCTGTTTTCCCCACTTCTCTTTTTTTTTTGTTTTTCTTTCTCCCATTTTCTATCCCTCCCTCCCTCCGTGTTACATTTCTTTCGTCTTGATTTTCCTCCTACCCTCCCTCTCTTCCTCCCTCCTGTTTCTGTTTCACTCTCTCCATCTATTCTGTTTCTGCTTCTCTCCCTCTTCCGTTTTCTATTTACTTCTACCGCCTGCCAAACATGCTTCCTACAAGTCGTTTTACCTCATTATTATTAGCGCGATGGTTTTATTCCTAGTGCTCTTTTCAGATTTTTGTTTTAATGGTTTTTTTTTATGTGTGTTCCTGTTAATGCTACTACCTCCTCGTTTTCATGATTTGCGCGCGATGGTTTTATTCCTCGTGTTGTTTTCAGATTTTTCTTGTACTGTTTTTTTGTGTGTGTGCTTCTGTTTGTATTAATACCTCCTCGTTTTTATGATTTGCGGCGTACTGCAGTTTTCTTTCCTCCTTCCTCATCTTCCCATTTTCCTCCTTTTCTCTGTTCCTCTTCCATCAGATTATTTTTTCTTCCGGACATTATAGCGCCGCCAGCAGGTAAAAGAAAGGGATAGATATTAATAAAAAATAAAATAAAAACAGCAGGGGAGGAAAGAGGGAAACAATAGCAAATAATAGAGGGAAGGAGAGGAGGAGGGAGGTTAGTGAAAAAACTGATGATGATAATAGTGGTGGTGGTAGTGGTGGTGGTGGTTGTGGCGGTGGACAGGTGAACCGAGGGGCGGGCAGGTAGAGGAGAGGGCAGGTGTCATTAATAAATACCGGCTTTTCACTCGCAGACTTGTAATTAATGAATGTTCCCTGATTACCTTTCCATGATGAACATAAATTGCCCTCCACTATCATAACACCATTACTTTTCTGGCCGCCCTTACCTCTATTTATTCCCATTGGTCATCACCGCTAACCCACAAAAATGGTCCCTTCCCCATCCCCCCTCTCTCTCCCTCTCGCTCTGTCTCTCACTCTTTCTCTTTCTGTCTGTGTCTATGTTTGCTTTCTCTTTTTATCTCTGTCTTTATGTTTTCTCTTTTTCTCTCTCTGTGTCTATGTTTGCTTCCTCTCTTTATCTGTCCGTATGTTTATCTTTTTTATGTTTGTTTACTCTCTTTTTCCCGCTGTATGTCTGTATGTTTTCTCGTTTTTTTTTCTCTGCCTCTGTCTGTGTTTGCTTTCTCTCCTTCTCTCTCTGTTTGTCTGTATGTCTGCTTGTATGTGTAAGGGACGGAAGAAGGGGAGGAGGGTATGAAGAATAGATATGACGAGGATAGAAAAAAAAAGAGGGCAGTAGGAAACAGAGGAGAGCACTAGAAGAGAAAGAATGTACTGGAAAAATGCAGGAAAGGAAGTGAAGAAGAACAGGGAGAAGAGGGAAAATGAGTGACAGAGCAAGGTGAAAGAATATAGAAATAGAAGAATAAAGGAAAGGAGAATGAGAAGAAGAAGAATGACAAGATGAAGTGGAAAGAGGGAGACATAGGGGAAGGAAAGAGGAAGGGAGAGAGGAATGGCAAGAGCAGGCAGTGAAGGGAAGCAGAAAAGAAAGAGATACAGAGAGATGATGAAAGAAAGTAGAAATAGGGAAAGGAAAAGGGGAAAGAGGAATGATAAGAGGAAGAGGAATGGCAGCAGCAGAAAAGGGAGACAGAGAGAGGTACAGGGAGAGGGCGGAACAACGGAATGAATGGACGAACGAACGTATATTGCAGAGTGGAATTATGGATTGATTTTAACATTGTTGGCGAGCGGAGGAAAACATTGGACGGGAGGGATTGCTGGCGGTCGTGCTAAATTTTCGGGGTTATGCGTTTCCCTCTAATTATTATTGTAACGCGTTGTGGAAATGAAAATATGTTAGCACGGGTCAGGTATTTCTTTATCTATGTTTGCTTAGTGTGCAGTGTTAGTGTGATTAGGTCGTGTTGCGTTAGGTTACGTGAGGGAATGAGTGAGACAGTGAAAGGAAGACAAGTTAACAGAAAGAAATGAACATAGATAGAAAAGATAGATAGACTGGCAAGCATAGTGAATAAATACATAGATGGATAGATTAAGATAGATAGAAAACTGATAGATAGATATAGATAGATAGTAAATTGCTAGATAAATACATAGAAAATTGATAATATTGACAAAAAGCATAGATATGTAGATAGTTAGATAGACAGTGAAATTATAAATGAATTGAGATGTATGTTAGTCTTTTTTTTTATAGTTTTTCTCTCTTCCTACTTCATCGCGTTTCTCCTCTTCCCCTCTTCTTCTTTTCTTAGTTTTTTTCTCTTCCTACTTCATCGGGTTTCTCCTCTTTCCCCTCTTCTTTTTCTTTTTTAGTTTTTCTCTCTTCCTACTTCATCGCGTTTCTCCTCTTTCCCCTCTTCTTTTTCTTTTCTAGTTTTTCTCTCTTCCTACTTCATCGGGTTTCTCCTCTTTCCCCTCTTCTTTTTCTTTTCTAGTTTTTCTCTCTTCCTACTTCATCGCATTTCTCCTCTTTCCCCTCTTCTTCGCCTTAGATTATTACCCATTCCTGTTGCTTTTTCTCCTGCGCTCTCCTTCATATATTACATTCCCTCCGTTCTGCTATTCACCATCCACTGTCAACGCATTCTCACCATTCCACATCCTGCTACTTTTTTTTCACCACAACTCACCTCACCTGGACACCTCCTCCTTCCACCTCCTCCCCATCTCCCTCTTCCCCCTCTTCCTCCTCCTCCTCCTTTTCACCCCGGCATTACAACTTCTCACGAGCGCTCCGTCGTTACACTAACTCTTGCAGCCAGCCATTAACACGTAATTCACTTCACTCGAGAAAAAAATTATGTAATGATTAAGTCAGCGAAGTTGAGGCTTTATTCTGTCTGCTCTGTTCTCCGCCGCGCTAACCTCCACTTTCTCTGTCTCGCTTACTCTTGTTCTCTGCCTCGGTTTCCTTTGTTCTTTAGTTCTCTGTCGTTATCGTCCTCTCTCGTTTTCGTTCTCTCTCTCTCTCTCTCTCTCTCTCTCTCTCTCTCTCTCTCTCTCTCTCTCTCTCTCTCTCTCTCTCTCTCTCTCTCTCTCTCTCTCTCTCTCTCTCTCTCTCTCTCTCTCTCTCTCTCTCTCTCTCTCTCTCGTTTACTTTTTTTATCTCCTATTTATGTTATTCACTGTCTTCCTTCTTTTCAGTATTCTAGCCATTCTGTTTTGATCGCCAATCTTTTTATTATTAGTGCAGAAAACTATGTCTTAAACACCATAATTTTTCTTCGGGGCTGATTAAGTAAATTATTTTCCACTGTATAAAACGTTTTGCTTCGAGGACCACTTCAAGGGAGGCGAACATAGTCTCTGGCCAGCATTGTGTTCCCGCTGTAAAAATGTAAAAACTGTTCCAATTATCAACGAAAGACCATCCATCGCTCTTGGAATGGTCAGCTAGCTAAATGTTCACTGTAATTGTTCAGGGCAACGCTTGTTCGGCTGTAGTCTCCTCCACACTCCTCCTGAGCCAAGAACACGTTGCTGGTAGTGATCGGGCCTCGTCACACTTAGAACAGCTCTACATCTTCCATTCCTACACATCTTCCCTTCTTCCTCTAGTTAGTGCGCCATGACGATACTCCAGTAAATCAATCAATTCCTCTTTCTTCCATCTCTCTCTTTTTCTTTTCTGTCATTCACTATACTCCTGTTTCCACCATCATCCTCTTCACTCTTCCCTCTTTCCTCTAATTAGTGCGCCATGACGATACCCCAGTAAATCAATCAATTCCTCTTTCTTCCATCTTTCTCTTTTTCTCCTTTTCTGTCATTCACTGTACACCTGTTTTCACCATCATCCTCTTCACCTCCCTCCCCAGTACACGACTCGACACGCCCTCACCTCGTCTCATCAGCCCCGTGTCACCTTTTAACTCACGCTCCCCACGACTCTCTAGTTTCTTTACATCCAGGTTTTGAAGTGTTACGACATTTGGTTAATCCACTTAAGTCGTTTCATCTGATTTCCCGAAGCGCTTTTATTTCATCTGCCTTTTGCTTCTTAGTCTGTTGTCCTTTTTCTAGTTGCTTCTCTACTCGCTAAAACTTTTCCTTTTAATTTCCTTCCTTTTACAGAGATGCAGTTTTTTTTCTTTGCCTTTGTGTATGTATTTATCCTTGGACAATTTTTTATTACGTAGTCTTTTAATAACATCATCATACACACACACACACACACACACACACACACACACACACACACACACACACACACACACACACACACACACACATAATAAAACACATGTATAAAATTCTTTGTTTCAGATATACATTCCTGCTGCTATTCATTTTCTTCCCCGTTTTTCCCCTTCCTCACGTCTTTTCCCCTACACAGTACACTCCTTTTTCCCCTCCCTTCCTCCCTCCACCCCTCCCTCTCTCTCTCACCACCCTCAAGGTTTTTTAAAAGCCAGTTGCCTTCGCTCATTAAAAACTGCGCCGAGCCCCACGCACGGACAATTAACTGGACTAAATATACAGTTGTGGACAAAAAGAGGCATCAGGTATTCCACTCAGGCCCGCGCAGGTGACAGTTTGTGGCAGCGACCCTCCACCAGCCCCTCCTCCCCTCCATCCACCCCTCCGCCACGCGCCGCCGCCCCTCCCTCCCTCCCTTCACCCTTCCCTCACTCCGACTCTCACTCTCACTCATTTTCCGAAGGCCTTTTTTCCTCCCACTTTCCTCTCTCGCTCCTTATTCATTTAGTTTTGTTTTCCGTGTGGTGTAATTCTCTTGCTGTTATTGTTCATTTGTCTGTGTGCGTGTGTGTGTGTGTGTGTGTGTGTGTGTGTGTGTGTTATTGTATCATGCAAAAACAGACACACATAAACAGATACACACACACACACATACACACACACACACACACACCACACACACACACACACACAAGGCTTCATCACAACAAAAAAATAAATAAAGCAAATAATTTTATATCCGATGACGACCTTGGCTTCCACTTTTCATTCGTATTTTCACAAAAAAAATATAAATGTATCTGACCTTGAAATCTATAATGTAATTTTTGTTTCTCATTTTTTCCTCTCAAACGTTGATATGATTGATTCCGTTCATCACAATCAACGTGTAACATATTCTTTCTCTCTAGGTTAATTTATTCTCCTAGAGTTCTGCGTTGGAATATTCGACGCGAGAAAAATCATTACCCCGTTCACGTTAACCAGGCGAATGAGTCCCACGCAACCCAACGCAGCATCCATCAATAGAGGCTAACCTTTCACAGCATCCACCTATCATATGCAGCCCGAATTCAGGAGAGGGCGTGGCTAGCTTCTCGATTAACTAATGACAGAAGATTACTAGGAATAGTGGAAAGAGGTAATTTTTTTAGCTTGAATGGAGTATTTTTGTTTATTTCACGCTAATTGTCCACGAGTTCACCTGCGCAGTATATGTTTTTTTGCAATGCGCTCACTGTTGCTGGATTTATTTTGCTGATTTTTTCTTTCGCTTTTTTTTCAGACTTGTGTGTCATGTTGGCTCCTTGTTTACTTTTTGTATCGTTAAAGTCTTCATTTATTACTTGTTTTTCCTTATATTTTATCTCTTCACCTGATTACCTGCCTCATCTGCCTCCCTCCCTCCCGTTCCCTCATTACTTCTCTCTGTAATCCCTTTCCTTCCTTTTCCATTTTCCTTTCTAATCCTCCTCTTTTTGATCCCTCATACTCTTACTTCTATTTTCACTTCTTATTCCTTTTGTTTACTCCTATTGCTTTCGAATTGGCCATATTTTAAGCCTTTCTCATTCCACTCCCATTTCTTTCCTTTTCATTCCCTTCCTAACC
>NC_066548.1:9080883-9145883 GCF_024679095.1 Eriocheir sinensis
GATTTAGATTATTATGTTATTATTACTATTATTATTATTATTATTATTATTATTATTATTATTATTATTATTATTATTATTATTATTATTATTATTATTATTATTATTATTATTATTAGTAGTAGTAGTAGTAGTAGTAGTAGTAGTAGTAGTAGTAGTGTTTGTATTAGTTATAGTATTAGTATTAGTGTTATCATTGTCTTAACGAGTTTTTACTCTTTATTTCATTTACCATAACTTTTACCACCATTACAACCACAACCACCACCACCACCTTCACCACCACCACCACCACCACCTGCACTCACCCACATAATCAAAATACCTCGTCATTGCCACGATAATTTGCAGTGTGATCGTGATTGTCATTAACACCCTCATAAGCGTGGCACGGACACACACACACACACACACACACACACACACACACACACACACACACACACACACACACATGAGATACAAACAGTGAATATATACAGAATGATTGTTTGATGAGGTGTAGCAATTCCTATATTTCCTCCTCCTCCTCCTCCTCCTCCTCCTCCTCCTCCTCGACTTCCTTCTCTTCCTCCTCCACCTACTTCTTTTTTTCTTTATCTTATCCACTACCAAAACATCCACTGCCACCATTACTACTACTACTACTACTACTACTACTACTACTACTACATCTGCTACTGCTACTATCACAATTATCTTCATTACCACCATCACTACCACCACCACCACCACCTCGTCCACCATCACTACTAATGCCGCCACTTGTACTTCCACACGCTTCATAATGTCTGCTATTTCCCCTTCAGTTTCCCTCATTTGGATCCCATACACCGTTACAGCTTGTTTGGCGGCATGATTTTAGCGACGCGCTGGGCACCCCTATTGTCCTTCAGCTGTACTTTTGTTTTTTTTAACGTACAGACTTACTTGTAGATTTTGTATGTTGCCTCTCTTTGTCGACTGCTATTATATGTCCCTCTGTTTGTCTACCTTTTTTTTAATCGTCTTTTTATATATATACTTGCCCTTTAGTATTACATAATTTTTTTAATGTCTTATGATGTTAACTCGTAAAGATTCTGTAACGTCTAGGTAAGTGGGCGGTTATCTTGCTCTCATTGTCTTCATGAATTGTCTTTGTCATTGTGTCCGCGTCCGTTTAGGTATACATGTAGCTTTCACTAACTGTTTGATGACGGGTTTGTTTCGCTGTATGAATTTTTACTCTGATGTGTACTCGGAAATATTACGTTTCGTCTATATCCAGGCATCTGCATTTTCCTGCTATTTCGTTTTAGTATTGTTCCTTTGCCTATTTATGTATACCTGTGTCTCAATAAGTTTTACATGGCCTTTTTAGCGGCATATACTCGTATTTTGATGTGTATTATCATGTTCGTATGTTTTGGTTACGATAGCCAGATTTATCTCTACAATAACTTACGTCGCCTCTTCTTCTCTTCTTGCCTCCATTCGTGTTGCTTCTAGTAGAATTTCCTTAGCTATTTCTAGTAAAGTCATTAACGCCACATTTTCTAGCATCTGTTTTAGTATCCTTACTACAAACTATTTGCAGAAGCAGCGCTAGCGTTTTTTTTTTTTTTGTTCCCCCCTCTTTCTTTTACTCTTCAGCTATCTCCTTTCCTTTGAAGAAGTACAAGGGCAGCAGCAGGTGGAGGCATGTTTTGTCTCCGAGATCCTGTCCAGCGTCCGTTTCAAAATAGTATTACGCAACGCTACAGACACTTTTAGAACTGCATTTTGCGACTTAGCGTATTTCCCAACGCCGCGACTAAAGCTGGGTACGAAGAGGAATCTAAAATCAGCGTCAAAAATACTGAGATGTAGCAACACGTCTACAACCTAATACTGACTGCCATGTACAAAGTTAGCAACAGTTGATTTTCTTCTTTAAGTCTACGGTAAAGCAGCATCGCATTTCAATATCATTGCATTCATCATCGGAGTTTTTTCTAAGCTCATTTTTTGTTATTTTTTCACTCTTCAATTCTGATAGCTAATATTATGTCTTCTGAAACTCTTGGTTACACAATACATCATTTACCTCTCTCTCTCTCTCTCTCTCTCTCTCTCTCTCTCTCTCTCTCTCTCTCTCTCTCTCTCTCTCTCTCTCTCTCTCTCTCTCTCTCTCTCTCTCTCTCTCTCTCTCTCTCTCTCTCTCTCTCTCTCTCTCTCTCTCTCTCTCTCTCTCTCTCTCTCTCTCTCTCTCTCTCTCTCTCTCTCTCTCTCTCTCTCTCTCTCTCTCTCTCTCTCTCTCTCTCTCTCTCTCTCTCTCTCTCTCTCTCTCTCTCTCTCTCTCTCTCTCTATCTCTCTCTCTCTCTCTCTCTCTCTCTCTCTCTCTCTCTCTCTCTCTCTCTCTCTCTCTCTCTCTCTCTCTCTCTCTCTCTCTCTCTCTCTCTCTCTCTCGCTCTCTCTCTCTCTCTCTCACTCTCTCCTCTCTCTCTCTCTCTCTCTCTCTCTCTCTCCCTTTCTTTCTTCTTCTTCAAACACACACA
This sequence comes from Eriocheir sinensis, assembly GCF_024679095.1. Lineage (NCBI taxonomy): Eukaryota > Metazoa > Arthropoda > Malacostraca > Decapoda > Varunidae > Eriocheir > Eriocheir sinensis. The sequence goes on from NC_066548.1 coordinate 9,083,404, forward strand.
CACACACACACACACACACACACTCTCTCTCTCTCTTATTCCCATCTCTCACGCTCTCCTGCACTGCGTATCTTCCCCAACATTCTATTTCAGGCCATCCGTTCCTCTCCTGTCTTTCGTGCATTCACCATTCTCCGTCGATCATCTCCTCTCCTCATTCTATCTCTTTCTCACTCTTTCTTTCTCTTTCGCTCTCTTTCTTACTTCACCAATCCCCTCCCTCATCCCTTCCTTGATACCTCAGCCCTCCTCCTTTCTCTCGCCTTCCTCCTCTTCCTTCTCCTCCTCCTCCTCCTCCTCCTCCTCCTCATACTCCTCATACTCCTCATACTCCTCCCCCCCATAATTGCTACCTCTGTTATCACCTTTTCTTTTCCTGTTCCTTCTTTTTCATGAGTATTTTTTTCCTCAGACGTCCAACACACACATTCCACCTCGCTTGCCTATTACGCTACTACTACTACTACTACTACTACTACTACTACTATTGGTGTTTCGACTATCAATGCAATGCCACAAACACAACCACCTTTTCTTTCTTCCTTTGGCACTACCACCACCAACACCTCTGCCTCCTACTCCTTTTCCTCCTCCTCCTCCTCCCCGCCCCTCGCCCTCCCCTCTGCATCGTTATGGGCAAGTGTCTATTCTTATGGCGGCCAGCTGACCCTCTCTCACAGCGCCACACATTACACACCTCCTGAAAAATGTGTCTCAGCAATCCAATGTCCTCTACGTGCCGCCACACTCCCTCATTTTTGTCCTCCTCCTCCTCCTCGACGTTTTCCTCCTCCTGCTACTACTGTTATTGCTTCTGCTACATCTACTGCTTTGTATCTTTGCTCCTGCTAAAACTATGAGTGTTGATTTTGTTTTTTTGTGTTGATGGTTCTACTACTGCTGCTTCTGTCCCTACTTTTACTACTACTACTACTACTACTACTTCTACTACTACTACTACTACTACTACTACTACTACTACTACTGCTACTACTACTACTACGATTGCTACTATTTCTACCTTTACTCCGTCTTCAACTATTAAATAGGAGTGCTTTCTTATATTTCATTCTTTACTCCTTCTCCTCCTCCTACTCCCCTTCATTCATTCTTCTGCTTCATGTCCTCCGTTTCCTTTTCCTACCACCCCATTCCACCTTATTCTCCTTATTTCTGTGTTTCCTCGTCATCCATCTTTTATTTCCTCTTCCTACACTTTTCCCTTCTGCTCCTCCTCCTCCAAACAGACTCCTACTTTTTCCTCCTTCTCTTCTTCTTTCTCGTCCTCCCACCACCACCACTGCCATCACCCCCACCACCACCACCATCCTGCTTACCTATGTATATCCCGTTCTCCCTCTATCGCTCTTCCTCTCACCATCCTATTTCCTTCATGTTTTTCCGCATTTCGAGAGAGGATGACATTGAAAACCGAGGGCGTGGAAGTGGAGGAGGAGGAGAAGGAGGAGGAGGAGGAGGAGAAGAAGAAGAAGAAGAAGGAGGAGGAGGCTCTTTTTATCATGAGGAAAGTGCGTGATGAGAAATGAAAGTGTGGATGTTTAATTACAGGTAGGAATGAAAGTGAAAGTGAACAAAAGAACGAAGATAGATGAGGACAAGGAATAAAAATGGTAGATAATAACGAGAAAAACAAAGGCAAAGGGAAATGAGGGAACTTATTGCAGAGGAAAAAGGGAAGATAGAAGGAAGGAAAGAAGAAATAAATGGGCGAAGAAAGGAAGGAAGGGAAGAAGATTGAATGGATGAAGGAAGAAGGAAAAAATGAATGAAGGAAGGAAGGGAAGAAGATTGAATGGATGAAGGAAGAAGGAAAAAATGAATGAAGGAAGGAAGGGAGGAATGAAGAAATGAATGAATGAAGGAAGGAGGGAATAAAGCCAAGATGGGGGAAGGAGGAAAAAATAACAGCAAGACCAACATGAGCAAGAAGAAGAAAAAGAGGAAAGAAATGTAAAAGAAGAGTAAAAAGATGAGAAAAAACAGGAAATATATAAAAAGAAAAGGAACAAAAACAATAACAACAGCAATAAGAAGAGAAATAAATGAAAAAAAGGCGGAAAAAAAGAAGGAAACAGGAGCTAAATATTTATGAGGATGAGAAAGGACGAAACAAAGACACAAAGAAGACTCGCAGAATAATAAAGTCAGCCAAGAGTTACCGAATTACTGAAGCACATTGTTTTGTGACTATTGATTTACCTGGCTTATCCTGTTACCTGTTCTCTCTCTCTCTCTCTCTCTCTCTCTCTCTCTCTCTCTCTCTCTCTCTCTCTCTCTCTCTCTCTCTCTCTCTCTCTCTCTCTCTCTCTCTCTCTCTCTCTCTCTCTCTCTCTCTCATTTACCTAAGATTATAATGTAACTGAATGATTGAATGAGATAAAAAATGATGAGCGTGAACCTGGTAGTGTATAAGGGAGTAGATGAATAAGTGAATGACTGAATGAATGAGTGAGTAAACGAGTGGATGAATGAGTGAGTAAAAGAATAGTTGAATGAATAAGTGAATGAGAGAGTAAGCGGATGAATGGGCGAGTAAGCGAGTGAATGAATGAAGGAGTAAGCGAGTAATTCAGTAGATGAGTAAGGGAGTAAGCAAGTGGATGAATGAATAAGAAGATGACTAAATGAGGGAGTAAGCGAGTGAATAAATACATGAATGGAAGGATGACTGAATGAATGAGTGTGTGAGTGAGTCAATGGGATCAACCTTGTATATCACCTGGCTTCCCACACGCTTAAAATCGATCCCTTTTCCTTGTTTTTTCCTCTTTTTACCTTGTCCTGACACCTCTAACCCTCCTCCTCCTCCTCCTCCTCCTCCTCTTCCACGCACACGTACCACACCTGACAACACACCACCTCGCCGCCAACACCTAACATCACTCTTGTCCACCACCACCGCCACCACCACCACCACCACCCTGCATATGTATCCTTCTCCTCTCACCTCCACTCTCTCCCTCCTTCCCTTCCTTCTATCCTTTCTTCCTTCTTACCTCCCATCTCGTTACCTCCTCCTTCCCTTCCTATCTACCAACTCCCTTCTTCCCTTTCGTCTTCACCTTTTCCTTCCTCCCTCCTCCTCCTCCTTGCCTTCCTTCCTACCTGCCTTCCAGACCTCATGGCACACCTGTACGCCACCCAACGGCCAGGTAACGTACGACAGGCCCGAGTCCCAGCGCCGCCCCGAGCCGTCCATCTCTCGCAGGTCCGCCAGAGGGAAGGGGAAGGGGGGAAGGGTGGTTCTTTATCAGGGAAGAATGTACGGCGGTCAGGCGCGTCACTGGGGAGCCCTAACACGAAGACAGACAGACAGACAGACGGATGGAGCCCAACCCTCACGCAGCCTCACTTCTCAAGCCCGTATTGTCCCCTGATCCTCACATTTTTAGGGGGTTGTTTTTTTTCCTCCCCCTCCCCGCCCTTTTTTTTATATCCCTTCCCCTTCACCCTAAACCTATAGCTATTCCCTCATATCCCCAAATGCTCCTGTTCTCTTTTCTCCCATTTCCTTCCTTTTTGATCCCCCTCATTTCCTTCGTCTCATCATTTTATTTCGACGTTTTTTTCCTTACTGTCATCCTCCCAACCTGTTTTCCCTCTCTTTTTCCTCCCCTTCACTCTAAACCAATAGCTATTCCCTCATATTCCCAAATGCTGTACCTCTCCTCTCTGCTGTTCTCTTCGCGTCTCCCATTTCCCTTTATTTGATCTCCTTTTATATCCCCCTTCTTCCCATATCCATCGCCTATCATTTTCTTCCTTAGAGATCTTTCTTTCTTTACTGTCCTCTTCCCTACTCCTTTTTATCTCATCCCCTCATCCTTTTTCTTACCTTCGCTACTTCTCATTTTAAGTATATTTCCTTGCCAGTAACCTTCAGCATGTAATATGTATAATCTACACGAATAACGGCAACTAACAACAATAATGAAAAAAATACCACTTAAAATCACAGCAACAATAACAAAAATTACTACTACTACTACTACTACTACTACTACTACTACTACTACTACTACTGCTACTACTACAACTACTACTACTACTACTACTACTACTACTACTACTACTACTACTACTAATAATAATAATAATAATAATAATAATAATAATAATAATAATAATAATAATAATAATAATAATAATAATAATAATAATAATAATAATAATAATAATAATAATAATAATAATAATAATAATAATAATCTACTACTAAACCAAAACATTTACAACAATAGAACCGTAAAAGCAACACCACTCCACCACCACCACCATTAACAACAACAACAACAACAACAACAACAACAACAACAACAACAATAACAACACGTCACCCTGCCGCACACTCACTCACCCTCCTTCCTCGTCATTACCGCAACAATAATAACAAGCGTAATGATCTAGACCAACAACATTCACACCCAAATACCTTTTAATTAAGCACAACATCCACGCCCTGCCCGCCCGCTTTTACACAACAACAACAACAACAACAACAACAAGAGGATACTATTAAGACAATTCAACACCCGAAACTGGCCTCTCTCTCTCTCTCTCTCTCTCTCTCTCTCTCTCTCTCTCTCTCTCTCTCTCTCTCTCTCTCTCTCTCTCTCTCTCTCTCTCTCTCTCTCTCTCTCTCTCTCTCTCTCTAGTCCTTTTTTTTTCGTCAGAGCAGAGCCTAGCGACCTTTTTTTTTCTCTTACTGTTATTTTGACCTTAAACTGCCTCCCTTACTGTAAACAACAACAACAACAACAACAACAACAACAACAACAATGATTCAGTGTTACCATATTAATTCTCCTCTTCTCTATCCCCAACAGACCGACAAAAGCCGACATCTCCACCCTACCAACCAACCCATTCTCCTCCCCACCATCTCCTCACCTCCTTACCTGCCCCTACCTTACCTGGTGGCGGTGATCGGAAGCCAGGCGTACAAGGCGACACCTGGCGGTACACGGCTCGGCGCGCCAGTCAAGGTGAGCGACGTGTGTAGCGTCTCGTTGGGGGTGTAGGTGTAAATAGGCAGGTGTAAGACAGGTGTGTGAGTCCCGTGCTAGGACATGGGAACGAGGAGGCTGCGGCTGTTTTCCTTGTGTTTGTGCGTATGGAGGGGCGGGGGAGGGTATGAGGTGGTGGGGGAGGGAGGGAAGGGTTTGTGTGTTTGTGTGTATGTGTCGAGAGGAGGGGGAGGGGTGCTGGTGTGTATGGTTGGGTTAGTGGCATTACGTTTGTCTGTCAGCCTGTATGCATGTGCGTCTCTCTCTCTCTCTCTCTCTCTCTCTCTCTCTCTCTCTCTCTCTCTCTCTCTCTCTCTCTCTCTCTCTCTCTCTCTCTCTCTCTCTCTCTCTCTCTTTCTCTCTCTCTCTCTCTCTCTCTCTCTCTCTCTCTCTCTCTCTCTCTCTCTCTCTCTCTCTCTCTCTCTCTCTCTCTCTCTCTCTCTCTCTCTCTCTCTCTCTCTCTCTCTCTCTCTCTCTCTCTCTCTCTCTCTCTCTCTCCTTAGAACGATATATAAAGGCATTCTGTCATACTAATAGTAACCTACATATATTCTGTCTCCTATTTTCTTTCCTAGCTTTTCCTCCAACTCTTCCTCCTCTTTCTCCTCCTCCTCCCTTCTCCTTTCGATTCGTTTGCTACATGAACACACTCCGCAGCACCACGATCACTGTTATTGCCATTTCCAATACCCTTCTTCCCACTGTTTCCTTCCCAGGTATTTCACATAGTGGAAATAATAGGAACAACAGCAGCAGAAACTTCACAACCACCACCATCACCAGTAGAAGTAATAATAATGGTTAATAGTAGTAGTAGTAGTAATAATAGTAGTAGCAATAGTAGTAGTGGTAGTAGTAGTAGTAGTAGTAGTAGCAGTAGTAGTAGTAGTAGTAGTAGTAGTAGTAGTAGTTGTAGTAAAAAATGATAATGCTAATAATAGTAATACCATCATCAGCAACAGAACAACGAAATACCAACAACAACAAATATACGGACTCAGCCGATTACTCTGCCCTAGAATTTCCCAGAGCGTGAAGAGGTGATGAAAGCAGGAATTGTCAAGTCGAGTTAACGCTTTGAAGCTTTTTAATTTCACCTCATACATGTTTTTGTAACACTTTCGCAGAAACGACTGTTTTTTACTTTATTTTTGTGTGTTGTGATCAGTTAAATTCGAGTAAGATATTTCCGTGTGCGTTTATTGTGCATCTCTGTTTGCCATCTTGCATGCTATGGTTCCCGTGAGTGTTGGGGCATAAGTCTCTGGAATCACCAACAGACTGATAAAAAGAAAGGAAAATGAGGCGATATTTCCGTAAATAAAATCCGTAGCAGGTCATCGTAAAAGAGAAAAACTGGAAACAAAAAGCGATAGCTAGATAGATAGAAAGATAGATAGATAGAAAGATAGATAGATAGATAGAGAATAAAGACAGTTTGATATATTTTCTTGAGGTGCCTCGTGGACGACCCCAGCCCGTTAGCGGCGGAAGCGAATATTATTTATATGCCGTGATGTATGTCTCTTGCCTGGCCCGTGATGCCACCCGGTACTCGATGAAGTTAGGGCTGATTAAAGATCTGGATAGCATGTGGATAATCTTCCGCCACTCGGCGATGGTTGAAAAATCAGCGTGTTTCGGTGGAACTCGAACCCTGGTCCACAGGTTCACCGGCTCACCACGCCTGCACGCTGACCACTCGGCCACCGCCTCCCCAGATAGATGGATAGGTTGATTGATAAATAGTCATATAGATTAAGATAGAGGCAAAGAATGAAGAGAAGAGAATGTGTATCGAAAAAAAAGTTAGAAAAAGATTGGGAATAGATACAAAGATAGATAGATTGATTAGTTAACAAATACAATGGTAGATAGATATATTGACTGTTTGAATTACTGATAGAGAGACAGAAAGAACGACAGATATATATAGACGGGCACTTAGTGAAAGAGTAAAACAAAAAACAAAAAAAAAGGAGTTGTCGATGGCCGAGGAGCGGGATAAATCGGCGTGTTGAGTGTTGCACGGGGCGGCATGGGGGACGGGGGCAGGGGTGTTGCGTCCCCCTGTGTGTTTCCCCCGTGTGTGGCAGCGCTCGAGGCATTCTTCAGGGAAATTACACCGCCACAAGACGCCCGCCCAATCCGTCACTATTGTCCTCCCTCTCCTCTCTCTCTCTCTCTCTCTCTCTCTCTCTCTCTCTCTCTCTCTCTCTCTCTCTCTCTCTCTCTCTCTCTCTCTCTCTCTCTCTCTCTCTCTCTCTCTCTCTCTCTCTCTCTCTCTCTCTCTCTCTCTCTCTCTCTCTCTCTCTCTCTCTCTCTCTCTGCATTCCTCCCTTATTTTCCTCGATCCCACCCTTCTCCTTCTCTCTCTCCCTCTCTTTTTTTTTCTCCTCGCCAATCTCCCTTTTTCAGGCCCTCATTTTCCGTCTCTTACTTTCACCATTTCTTCTTTTAACTATCCTTTCTTCATACCAAACCTCCTCCATTTTTTTCCTAACTCTCATCTTCCTTCCTTCACTTCTTTTCATGAGCGTCATACAGATCCACTTGGGTCTTTATATCAGTCAGCTTGTTCCATTAAGCGCTACTTCTTTTTTTTTCGAAGCATATAACCGTTTCTTGACGTACAGGTAAGACTTATGATATGTTAAGACGGTGTAAATGGAGAAATAAATTAGTTTGAACAGAGAAGGTAGATTTTTCTTTTTACATCAAAGGTCACGGCTCAAGAGCAACAAAAAGAGTACAAAAAGAAAGCCCGCTACTCGCCGCTCCCATAAAAGATAAAAGAAAAAAGTAGCCAAATGAGAGGTTGATTTCGGGTGGAGAGGTGTCTTGATACACTCTTCTTGAATGAGTAGTAGATAAGATAATAGAGTAGATAAGAGAATATATATACCATTATAGAGATTAGTTATGCTATAGAGATTATGTTTATACCAAGGAACACTGCTTTACTGAGTTAGAGAACGACTTCACACTGTATAGAGGAGGCTTTTTATGTGTGTGTCTGTTAGTGTTAAGTATCATTAGTATCCCATCTTCTTTTCTCTTCACTCCTCTTTTTCCACTTCCATTACTAGCAACCTATCATCTTTTCTCCACTCCTCTTTTTCCATTACCTATTTTTATTTAATTTTCCTCCTAAATACTGATTAATATGTACGACTTTTTTTTCTTTTTTGCATTTTCCATTGAGCTGCATTCTCATCTGTAGAAGGACAAAATACTCATCATTAGCTGCCCATCATCTTTCTTGTACTTCTCTCTTACCATCACCACCTATTTCTACTTTATTTTCCTCGCCCTTCTCCCCCACGTCCCTTTGTTTCCAGTGGGTCTTTGTTTCTAGAGGTACTTCGTGTTTAGTATTAACCATCATTAGTAGCCCACCATCTTTTATCCATTCTTTTCTTTTCACAACCTATTTCTACCTCATTTTCCTTTTCCCTCTCCTCCTCCTGCGTCCCTTTGTTTCAAGTGGAGTTTTGTTTCCTCTTTAGTATTAACCATCATTAGCAGCCCACCATCTTTCCTCCACTTCTCTCTTTCCACCACCTGATTCTACTTCATTTTCCTCGTCTTTCTCCTCCTCCTCCTCCTTCTCCTAGTCCGTTTGTTTCTAGTGAGACGTTCTGTTCAGTTTTAACCATCATTAGCAGCCCACCATCTCCATTTCTTTCCTTCTATCTCCTTTTTCTACCTCATTTTCCTCGTCGTCCTTCTCCTCGTGCTTCCCTTTGTTTCTAGTGGGGCGGCGTCGGGCTCCCACCTGGCCGCCGCGTTATTTATGGCCGGATGAGCGACGTGTGGGGAGGCCGAGCAAGGCGAGAGAGATGAACGGTCCGGATGAGTAAGGTGATGGCCGGTTAGGTGAAGCATGGGCCGGCTAGGTGAGGGAGCGGGGGTGGGGTTAGAGGGGGAGGCGAGGAAGGTGGGGGTGGGTTTGTAATACGGAGCGGGGGTGTGGAGAAGAGGTGAGAGGAAGGGGTACGGGGGAGAAGTGAAGGAGAGTGGGTGAAAGAAATGTTGTAGATATGGCATGAGAGGTAAGGTGTGGGCTGCAAGGTTAGTGCGTGGGTAAGAGGTGTGATCGTATTTAGGTTAAGAAAGGCAAGGTAAGGACGTAGGTGAAAGATGGGAGAGTTGATTGGTTGATAAGGAGTGCCGTGTGATAATGTGTAGGCGTAGGTAAAAGGTGTGGGTGTAGGTAAATAAAGGTAAGGTAAGAAGGTGGGTGAAAGGTAAGAGGGTTGATTGGTTAGTTTAAGGGATTGAAGGTAAAGTGTGAAGAGAATAACCGAACAAGACTAACCATAATAAATACTAATAGAAACTAATGGAATACTAAATAAAGACTTTCAGAATACGAATAGAAAGAATAAACAAAAGACTGAGAGAGAGAGAGAGAGAGAGAGAGAGAGAGAGAGAGAGAGAGAGAGAGAGAGAGAGAGAGAGAGAGAGAGAGAGAGAGAGAGAGAGAGAGAGAGAGAGAGAGAGAGAGAGAGAGAGAAGGGGGGGAGAGAGAAGGAAATATACAAAGAGAATGAGACTAACCAAACAAAGAGCAACAAAGATTAACCAAAAGACTAATAATAAGACAAAAAAAAAAACTACAACATGAAAAGACAGACTAACACGAAGCAAGCCAGAGTTAACCAGAAGGGGGGAGCAAGGGAAGGAAGGAAGGTGAAGGTCCATGAAGCGAAGTTAGGCCCACGGTAAGCGATGTAGTACGGTTTAGCGAGGTTAGGCCGGATGAGGCGAGGGGAGATGAGTGGCCGATTGAGGTGAGGGGAAAGTACCTGAAGATTCGTTTAGGTGAGGGGGAAGAGAGGGCCGAGCGAGGGGAAGACCGAGAGGCGGGCAAACACAACGAGAGGAACACTGTAAGAATGAAAGGGAATGAAAATAAAAAGAGTTGGGTGGGAATGTGTGTGGTGTTTGTAGTGGAGTTGGTGGTGGAGTTGAGTTCAGGTGAGAAAACAAGGTCGACGGAGGATGTTAACTGAGAGAAAAAGAGATGAAAAAATGGATAAAGTGTAAGAATGAAAGGGAATAAAAATAAAGAGGTGCCGGTAGTGTGTGTGGTGGATATTGAGTTGGGTTGGGTTGAGTTAAGGTGAGGTGGGGAAACAGGGTCAGAGGTGAATGCTAATAAAGAAAAAAAGAGATGAAAAGAAGAAAACGGAAAAAGAAATGTAAGAACGAGAGGGAATGAAAATGGAGAGTTAGGTGGGAGTGTGTGTGGTGGTAGTGGAGCTGGTGGTGGAGTTCAGGTTAGGTGAGAAAACAAGGTCAGTGGAGGATGTTAAAAGAGAGAAAAGAGAAAAAAAGAAAAAATGGATAAAGAATTGTAAGAATGAAAGGAAATGAAAATAAAGAGTTGCTGGTAGTGTGTTTGGTGGAGATTGAGTTAGGTTGAGTTAAGGTGAGGTAGGGAAACAAGGTCAGAGGTAAATGCTAATATAGAGAAAAGAGATGAAAAATAAAATGAATAAAGAAATGTACGAACGAGAGGGAATGAATATATAAAGAGTTGGGTGGGAGTGTGTGTGGTGGAGATTGAGTCTGGCTAAGTTAAGGTGAGGTAGGAAATAAGGTCATTGGTTAATGCTAATAAGGAGAGAAAAGGAGATGAATAAGAAAAAAAATGGATAAAGAAGTAAAAGAACGAAATGGAATGAAAATAAAAAGAGTTGCTGGTAGTCTGTGTGATGGAGATTGAGTTGGGTTGAGTTAAGGTGAGGTAGGAAATAAGGTCAATAGTGAATGCTAATAAGGAGAGAAAAGAGATGAAAAAATGAATAAATAAGTGTAAGAATGAAAGGGGATGAAAATAAAAAGAGTTAGGTGGGAGTGTGTGTGTGGTGGAGGCTGAGTTGGGTTGAGTTAAGGAAAGTAAGGTCAATGGAGAATGCTAATAAAGAGAGAAAAAATGAGAAACGGAAATAAAGAAAGGAAATAAAAGGAAGTGTAGCGGAATGAATGGAAATGAAAAAAAAAAAGAATTGGTGGGTGTTTGTGTGGTGGTGGGTGAAAAACAAGGTCAGTGGTGAATGCTAATAAAGAGAGAAAAAAAAGAGACAGAATAAGAGAAAAAACGAAAAAAAAGGAAGTGTAGAAGAAAGGCGAAGAAAAAAATACCAAAAAAAGTAAACGCAACACCAAACCAAAAAAAAATGTTGTTGGTAAATTAATCGTAAAAAAATTAAATAAGGAAAAAAAAATGGGAAGTGTAGTTGCAATGCGGAAGAAAAAATACTAAAAATGTAAAGCAACAACAACAACAACAACAACAACAACAACAACAACAACAACAACAACAGCAACAACAACAACAACAACAACAACCCAAAAAATAGGGTGAAAATTAATCGTAAAAAGAAAAAAATGAAAGAAAAAGAAAAAAAGGAAGTGTAGCAACAATGGAAAGTGGAAAAAACGCCACAAAACCTAAACGCAACACCAGACCAAAAAAAGGTAGGGTGAAAATTAATCGAAAAAGAAGAAGGAAAGAAGGGGAACGACGACCATAAGGAAAAGAGGACAAAAAAGTTAAAAAAAGAGGAGGGAAGGAGTACAGGAGAGGAAGAAGAGGAAAATGAGGAGAAGTCAGATGAAGTAAAGGAGAGGAGATGAAAGAAATGAAGGGAGGGAAGGAAGAAGTAAAAGAGAGAAGAGAAGAGGAGCTAATAGAATGAAGTAGTAGGGACGATAGAGAAGGGGTTGGAATTTGTGAAGGGAGAGAAAAGAGTAAAAGAGAGAGGTAGGAAGGAAAGGATGGTAGAGGGGAAGGCGAACAGGTGGGATGAAGTAGGAAATGGAGGACGAGGATAAGGTAGAAAAGATATAGAAAGGTAGGAAATACATGAAACCAGGAAGGAAGGAAGGAAGGACGGGGTTGGATAAAGTAGAAAAAGGAAATCAGATAGGTATGAAAGGATGGGAGAAGGTAAGAAAAATAGAGGTAGAAAAGGTGGGAACGAAGGAGTAAGAGAATGAGAGAGAAAAAGAAAGGTAGGAAAAAAAGACGGGAATAAGAAAGGGAGGGAGAGAGAAAGTGAATTCGATGAAATAAGGAAATAAGGCAGGAAGAAGGAACAGGAGGAGGTGGAGGAGGGGGACAAAAGCAGGAGGAATAGAAGCAGTCGGAGCAAGAGGAGGTAAGGAGGAGATGGAAGAAGGGAAAGAGGGGAGAGAGGGGGTAGAAGAGGGGGAGTGCTCGGCCGATGTAGTGGGGTGGTCGCTACTAAAGGGTGTCGGTAATAGCTACACGCAAAATGAATGATGGTCTCATTATACTCAGACCACATCGGCGGGGAGGAGGAGGAGGAAGGGGGAAGGAGGAAGAAGGAGGAGGAGGTAGGTAGGTAGGGTGGGAGGTACGGAGAGAGGGAGTAAAAAGCGTAGTAGTGGGAGAAGGAGGAGAATGAGGTGGAAGGGAAAGTGTGTGAATAAAAGAGAGTAAATAATGCGAGGTAATTTAAAGCCTGCGTAAGATAATGGTGAGGAAAATGAAGGAAGGGAAGGGAAGGAGAGGGTAGGAGAGAGGAGGTAAGGTAGGGAAAGAAGGTAAAAATAGGGAGGTTTGATAGAGATTGTACAAATATATTCATACCTTAATGTGACTGACAAACTCATGCTTTATAAATGAATGTAGAAACGTATATAAAAACAAACGAAAACCAAAAAATAACAGACTGGAAGATGATGGGGAGTATAGAGAGAATAGAATAATGGAAGAAGGAAAGACAGGAGGGAAGAAGGGAGAGGAGGGAAAGAGAGCGAGGGAGATGGGAAATAAAAAATGGACTTGAACATGCTGGAGAGTAGAGAGAATAAAATAAGGGAAGAAATAACGTAGAGTGGGAAGGAAGATAGGAAAGAAGGAAGGAAGGAAAAAAGAAAGAAAAGAAAGGAAGAAAGGAAGGAGGGAAAGAGGGGTGGAAGGAAAGGAAAGAGGGAGAAAGGAAAGAAGCAAGGAAAGGAGTGAGTGAGTGAGGGAGAGAGAGAAGGAGACAGGGAGAGGGAGGGAGGGAGGGAGGGAGGGAGAGAGAAAAGAAGACAGGGGGAGGGAGGGAGGGAGGGAGATGGGGAATAACTGCGAACCCCAAAAGAAGCAACACAAAGATGATGGATGAAACCGATTAAAGGAGATGAGGAGAAAATGGATGAGGAGAGTAAGGAAAAAAATATTAAATAGAAAGAGGCGGAAAAAAGTGTAGAATCAATTATGTTTATGCTCTTCGTAGGTTTAAATCCTTCCCAGAAACGCCTATTTTCCCCCCGTTATTTTTATTGGGCTTATGATTTAAAGGGTTTGATGAGAAGTTCCAACTCCCTTCCAACGTTCACCTTCTCGAGACTGGTTTTCTGGTTTTCTATTTTCTCTGTCTGTCTTCTTTCTCTCTTCTTTTTAGTTATGTTTTCTTTTTTTTCTTTTCGCTCTTTACTTTCTTTATATTATTCATCTGTATTTTTTATTACCTTGTACTTTCTTTCTATTTATTCGTGTATTCTTCCTCTTTCTTCATCTTACTCGTGTTTCTCTTCCTTCTTTCTTTTCTTAATTCTTTATATTTTTTTCATTTTCTTATCTTCTACTTTCTTCTTACCTTCGTTTCTCCTCCTTTCACCTTCCTTTCCCTCCCTTCCCCAGCCGTTGTCCATCCCCTATTCCGAGGCAGGTATGAGGCAGGTGAGGGCCACGTGAGGGGTGAAACCAGGTGAACCGAACCTTATTACCGACAGACATTCGCACGCAGGTGTGACATATCTCTCTCCCTCTCTATCTATCTACCTATCTACCTACCTATCTATGTATCTATGTATCTGTCTCTATCTGTACCTGTGCGTGTGTGTTAGAACCTTCGTGTTTTAGTTTTTTTTTCCTTTATTAGTGTTTCATCTCTTTTATATACACATATCAAGTCCATTGCCATAACCAGCACCACCATCACCATCACTAGATAGTCCACTCCCCCCTATCCACCTAACCCACACACCACCACCTCCATACACTTCCTCACCCGTCACACCATCCACCTCTCCCAATAAAGATACAGGCATACACATCCATACCCTCCATCACCCATCCATTACCAACCCCTTTCCTTTCCATTTTACACCACTACCTCCACTGTTACCACCACTACCACTAACACCCATCCACAACCACCACACACCCATCATTCATCCACACCCACACTCACGATAATCACCCAATACACCAATACACTTATACTCACCCCCTGCACCCCTCCACACGCACATCCTCCACCCCTTCCCCACCAACCATCCGAGACACACACATATATAATTTTTTTTCTCACTCCTTCCCCTTCCCTGTCGCTCCCTCGCCCACATCTTTCCGCCTGACTCACCTGCTTCGCCTTACCTGCCGCGCCTCCACCTGGGCCTCGCTCCTCCTGGACATTAGCATATCCCCCATTTTGGATGTTGTCCCGTCAGGTTAAGGGAGGGAGAAAAATGGAAGCGTGAAAGAGAGGAAGAGAGAGAGGAAGGGAGAGCGGGGAAAAGATGAAGGTCGAGTGGTACGATGGAGAGGTAGAGAGAGGAAGAGAGGATGGTAGAAGGGAAGAGATATTCGAAGAGGGGAAGAGGAAGAGAGGAGAGAAGAGAGGGAGAGAGTTAGTAGAAATAGAAGAGAGAAGAGAGGTGAGAGGGAAGAAAAATACTGGTACTAGATAGTGATAAGGAAGATACGAGATGAAATAGAAAGCAAATGGAGAAAAAACACAGTATCTCATTTTTTTTTTCATTTCGTATATACACAAATATTTACTTACGAATGTATTTATGTTTCCATTGATGTTGTTATATATTTTTTTGTGATATTTATTTTGGGAAACCGAGCGAAATGTGCCCAGTACGCATGAAAAAAAAAAAAATAATAGTATAATTTTTTTTTCATGTATATACCCAAAAATTAACTTACAGACATATTCATCTGTTCACATTATTCGTTTTTTCCTTTATATTTGTCAATACTCTTGCCAAACAGAACGAAACATTACTCATAGTCACATCCATCTGTTATCATCTCTTGTTATCATTTATACTCGTCATTACTATTGCCAAACCGAACGAAACATAATTTAAAGACACGTTCATCTGTTTATCTTGTTCTCGTTCTTTATCATTTATATTCGTCATTACTTTCACCAAAACGAACGGCACATTGCCTGTACGACTTCCAAAAAAAGTGACTAATATATTTATGTCATCCGCGAACCCAAAACATCACCATCCTTCTGTTTATCTCCCTCTTGTCATAATTTCTATTTGTCATTACTTTTGTCAAACCGACCGAAACATTACTTATTTGTACATTCATCTGTTTACATTGCTCTTGTCGTCATTTATATTCGTCATTAGTTTTGCCACACTGAACGATACACGGCGGGCGGCTTCTATTATTTCCCCGCCGCTGCCTCGTAAAGTACTGGTGATGCCTGAATTTTCCAGCCGCCGTCCGCTAACTCGCCAGGTAATAGATAATGAATTTACACTAGATGGCGCTTTAACGGCGGCCGCGTGTGTGCGTGGATAATGCGGCGGAACAGACGGACAGACAGACAGAGGGACAGATAGAGATACAGACAGACCGGTGTATACTTGTTGCGTGTCATTGTGTGTGTGTGTGTGTGTGTGTGTGTGTGTGTGTGTGTGTGTGTGTGTGTGTGTGTGTGTGTGTGTGTGTTGAGGGGAGAAAAGGAGGGAGGAGAGAGAGAGTGGAGAGAGGGTGGATGAGAGAAGGAGAGAGGAGGAGGAGAGAGAGAGAGAGAGAGTGAGAGAGAGAGAGAGAGAGAGAGAGAGAGAGAGAGAGAGAGAGAGAGAGAGAGAGAGAGAGAGAGAGAGAGAGAGAGAGAGAGAGAGAGAGAGAGAGAGAGAGAGAGAGAGAGAGAGAGAGAGAGAGAGAGAGAGAGAGAGAGAGAGAGAGAGAGTTTTATTTATTAATGTTGGCCAAGGTAATGTAATGTACTTTATTTTTCGGGGTTTAAGACAAAAAAAAAGAA
Source organism: Eriocheir sinensis (assembly GCF_024679095.1). Lineage (NCBI taxonomy): Eukaryota > Metazoa > Arthropoda > Malacostraca > Decapoda > Varunidae > Eriocheir > Eriocheir sinensis. The sequence continues at coordinate 9,099,479 of NC_066548.1, forward strand.
TGAAATATTTACACTCTTACTTCGCACATTAATTACAATAAAATAAATTTCGTGTAAGTGGGAGGAAATGAGAAAAGATTTTTAGACCCCAAAAAGTTTAGGTGGAAATTAAATTGCATATATTTAGTCTTTTCTAAACCCAAATAGTTACTGGTAAGAGGGAGGGAGAGAGGGAGGAAGAGAGGAAGAAAGAAAGAAAGAAAGAATGAAAGAAAGAAGGGAAGGAAGGAAAAGAGATGGAGGGAGAAAGGGAGGTAGGGGGGAAGGGAGAAAGGGTGGTAAGGAGGAAAGAATATAAAAAAATAGTACGAGGGATGAAAGGAAAGGTAAAATTTAGGTACGTGAAAAAATAGGTAAGCAGAGAGATTCAGAGATAAAGGGAACGAGGATGAAATGAAGGAAACCATACAGGGAGAGAGGAAGGGAGGGAAGAGAAAATGAGAGCAAAGATAGGTGGAAGGAAGGGAATGATATAGTTAGGTGAGAAATGAGAGGAATGAGAATGAATGATGAAGGGAAAGGGGGAAGAAGGCAGGGAAAGGAACGAGAATGAAAGTTGAAGGGAAGGGAGAAGAAGGAAGGAAGGAATTTAAAGAGGTCGAATAGGAAAGGAAAAAAAAATGGATGACGAAAGGAGAGAGAGTAGAAGGAAAGAATACGAAATAGAAGAAGAGGAAGATAAAAAAAATAAATGGAGAAAAAACATCGGAATTTTAAATGAAGAAAAACAAAAAAAGGGAAATTAGAAAAATACAAAACAAGAGAAAAGGGAACAATAAATAAAAACAAAAACAACAGAGAAAATAAAACTCGAATATATTGAAAGAGAAGTGAAGATTAGGAGGAGGATGAAGAGGAGGAGGAGAAAAAGGAGAACTTCAACAACCTCTAAGACATTCACATTCATTCATCCTTTTTAACTTGGAAAGGCATCACTATCATCATCATCATCATCATCATCAATTTACGTTCTATACCCGTAAAACAAAAACAAAAAGCATATAAAATTTCCTTCAATGCATACCTCGATATTTTTAGACCATTATTTCCTGTAGCACCATGTAGCAAAATGGTAAAAAATAAATACATGATTACCACTGTCATCTGCTTTCCTACGATACTGGGCGTCATTAAGAGAGATTTTTAATACGGTAATTAAGTCATATTTCACATAGTTTTGGGGGACATGTTTTAATGGAAATGCGGTCACGTGCTTGTTTGAGGGAGCGGGTGGATTAACATTTCACATCCACCTTCACCTCCACTCTTCACTCCACCTCACTTCACCACCTCTCTTGCGCTTCTTCCACCTTCCTCCCCTCTCACACTTCCTCACCTCTATTTCACTTCTTCCACCTCCTCCTCCACCTATTGACCTCTATATTCCACTTCCGTGCTTCTCTCTTCACACTTCTCCCCCTCTCCTCCTCCTCCTCCTCCTCCTCCTCCTTTCCACTTAATCCTCCACCTCTCCTCCTCACTCTTCACACATTCTCTCTTCCACCTCCTTTTTTGTTCTCTCTCTCTCTCTCTCTCTCTCTCTCTCTCTCTCTCTCCCCCACTCTGTCCCTTAATGGTCTCGCTAGAGAAACGTTTGAGAGAGAGAGAGAGAGAGAGAGAGTGTGTGTGTGTGTGTGTGTGTGGTATCCCTCATCTCGGGTCTCACTTTCTCGCCGCAACACAAAACATTAGTGTGATCTATGACGCGAAAAGCTTAGGAGAATGTGAATGTGGGTGTGTTTCTTGCTGTATTTATGTATATGTGTGTGAAAATATGTGCGGGCTGCCGATTTCTCTCTCTCTCTCTCTCTCTCTCTCGCTCTCGCTCTCTGTCTGTCTCTCTCTTTTCCTCACACACACACACACACACACACACACACACAAGGTTCCTAAAAAAAAAAGACCGTGGCTGTTTCCCTTCCTTCCTCTCCACTTCATGTTTTTTTCCTTTCTTTTTTTTCACCATTTTCCAAACAAGACTATTTTAGCTTTACGTGGATGGACTAGGAACGGTTTGGGATGACGGTGGTTGTGTTTGTTCTCGGGCGTAAATGTTTTTGATTTTTGTCTGTTGTGTCTCGTGTGTGCTCTCCGTGGGTCTGTTCTTTTTTTTTACAGCTATGGTTTAAGGTGGAATTCGATGTGTTTTGGTGGTTATAAATGTATGAAGTGGATGGGGTGAAAGAGGGTGGATAATTATGACTGCTACTAGTGGATAAGGGAGGAGGGTGGAGATGAGTGGTACTGGTGGTGCCTTAAGGAAGCATGAGTGTTTGAATGCGAAAGTTGAAGGTATTGGTGGTGATTAAAGTGGGATGGGAAAATACAGGTTGCTCAGTGGTGATGATGGTGGTGGTGATGGGAAGGAGCAAGGGTCCTCATGGGAGGATATAGTCATGGACAGAGAAGTGGTGGTAGGACAGAGATAAGATATGGTATTGGTATGGTAATATTGGTGATGCGTGCTGTGGAATGGAGGACTGTTGGCCATGGTAATGAGGTTAAAACAATATTAAGATGTGGTAGTGTTTTAGTAGTATATTTTTTCAGAGCAAAGGAGGCGGCCCCCAAAAAAGGAGGAAACAAAAAATCCTGCTAGCGCTGCTCTTGCAAATAGTTGATAGAGTAACCGAAAGAGAATAAAAATCAGGTTGTAATGGATACTGAGTAATGGAAGAATGGTGGGAGTAGTAGTAAGGCTAAGGCAGTGGTAATATATGATAGTGCTTTAATAGTCTTTGTGATAGATGCTGAGGAATGAAAGAATTTTAGGCATAGCAGCAGTGGTGTTAGAGCAGTAGGAAGGTGAGGCAGCCAGGTGTGGGCAGGTGTAGCAGTGCAGGACATGGGTCACCGTATACTTGACACCACACACCTGAATTTCCAAAGGGCAGAGGGTAATGTAGGAGTTTGTAGACATTTCAAGGCAGAGGCCACGACAAACGGTGCAGAATTACTAATAAGGGTTTGGACCTTAGAGGCTGGCCTATACGTGTGTGTGTGTGTGTGTGTGTGTGTGTGTGTGTGTGTGTGTGTGTGTGACGATAACTATCACGCAATAATTTACGTGTGTCACTCTTATCTAAAAAAATAAAAAAAAGTATCGATAGCAACTGTTGATTCATGATAACGGTGATAATGATGATTCTGGTGTTGGTGTTAATAATATGAATAACTCAGTAATAATAATAATAATAATAATAATAATAATAATAATAATAATAATAATAATAATAATAATAATAATAATAATAATAATAATAATAATAATAATAATAATAATAATAATAATAATAATAATAATAATAAACAATTGTAGTATTAATGACGCCTCCGGAAGTTTGATCGGTGTACTCTCTTCTGAGGTGCGTTGCGGTGTGTTAACGGCCACTGCCACACACACGCCGCCGCCACTCACGGGCAGACGGGCTGAGGAGGGAAACACAGCCATCATCAATGACGATCATACCAATTACAACAATAATAATAATAGTAGTGGTAATAGTATTCATATTAGTATACTAAAGAGAGGAGAGTATCAAGACACCTCTTCATCCGAAATCGACCTCTCTTTTGGCCACTCGTCATACTCTATTATACAGGAGCAGTGATTAGCGGGTTTTATTCTTCTCTCATTTGTTTTTGCCCTTGAGCTGCTTTCCTTATTGTCAACAAAAATAATGGTAATAATAATAAAATAACAACTACTGATACTACTACTATGGGCACTAATACTACCACTATATCAAGAAAATTACTCCATTGCTATTTCTCGGCCATCATCACTATCAATGCTATCATGTAAAAGTCATCGTCGACGCCTTCGTCTTCGCCGCCGCCGCCGCCGCAGGGGACGCACCGCCTCGCACACGCACGGCGGAGAGCTTTATGGCACACCCAAGTTGGTCTTCCTCCGGAGTGACGAATATTTTCTGATGCTCTCCCTCTCTCCCTCCCTTCCTCTCCCTCTCTCCCTCCCTCCCTACCTGTGGCTCTTTCGCTCTCTCCCTTCCTCCCTCCCTGTCTCTCTGTCTCTCGTTTCCTCCTTTCCTTCCATCCCTCCCTCCATCTCTCCCTCCTCCGACTCTCCATTTTCGCCAGTTTTACGAGCCCGAAGGGAACAAGGACGTGGGGGGCGAGGGACGGGGAAGGCTTTGTAAGAGTAAGTGTATGTATGTATGTATGTATGTATGTATGTGTATATGTATGTATGTAAGTGTTTTGGTGTGTGTGTTTGTTTGTGTTAGTGTTAGTGTTAGAGTGTGTGTGTGTGTGTGTGTGTGTGTGTGTGTGTGTGTGTGTGTGTGTGTGTGTGTGTGTGTGTTATACCATAAAAAAAAGAGTAATAATGTTGACTATGACGTGAACCTTCTATACTATTTTGTTATTCTTATATTTATTTGTTTTCTATCACACACGCCTTTTTATTGTTTTGAAAGGGAGAGCATTTGTGTTGCCACCTTTCCAGCAAGATGTACGCGGTCGTATACATACACTCACCTTTGCCTCCTTGCCTTGCCCTTGAACTGTCCACCCAACTCCTTGTCTTGTATTTGACCGATGTATGGCGCTCACTAACAACCGCATGCTCTGTAATGGTTCTAGTGAGAGAGTATGCTCATTATAATTGCATCATTTTGTATCTAGTGATTTAGTTCAATCGTCCCAGCTGTAAAGGAATCATGAAGAAAGCTTATGATTTGAAAGAGACAGACAGGTACAGACAGACACAGACAGACAGATAGACAGACAGACAGAAAAAGAAAGAAATCCTTGAAATCACAATATAGAGAAATGGGTTTTCCCTTATGGCCTTCGTGGTCCAGGCCTCCGAGACAAAAAACCTAAAACAAAAACACTGTGAAGGTCGTGCATTGACTACTGAACCGTCGGCGTCACTGTTGGATCCCGCCCCACCCTGACCTGAGCGGCGGAACACGCGTCGAGTGGCCGGCCGTGTCGAGGCTGAGGTGACGGCGTTGTGTGTCGCCCAGAAACGTGGCCATACTCCCTGACAAGACGAGACGAGACGAGGCGAGACGCTGCGGTGTGTTGTCGTTGTTGGAGGACCGTAGTGGTGGTGGTGGTTAGAGTTAGTGGTGCAAGTCGGTGTTTGTAATGGGAGGGGGAGGTGTGGTGACGGTTGTTGTTGTCGATGTTGCAGGCCAGTTTTTGTAATGGGAGGTGAGGTGGTGGTTGTGATTGTTGTAAGTGGATGCAGGTCCGTGTTTGTGATGGAAGTTGTTGGTAGTGGCTGGTGGTGGTCGGTCGTGGTTGCAGTTCTATCTGTGTTTGTGATTGGAGGTGGTGGAGGTGATGGTGCCTGTGGTGGTGGTGGTGGTCAGGTCTGAAGGTTAACGCCCGTTTTCTCAATTCCTTTCGGTTCTCACAACAACTATACCAAAGGCCAGAAAGGAGATTAGGGTTCTCGTGAGTGTTCTTTACATACATGGTAATAATAACCTCGAAAAAGAAATAGAATTAATGCGAAGATTCTAACGTTACAGTCTCTCAGGCCCCAAGTATCGGTTAGTCTAACAAGGTCTGAGTTTACGGTGACAAACTAGTAAGATTTCGTTATGATGGACATATTCTTTTCCTTTTTTCCAGCGAACTGTTAACCACCTTTTTAGCGGTAGCCGGCTGGCCCATGTTGTCCATCAGCGTCTTTATGCGTGACGGGAAGAAGTGGCAGCTGGTGTTTAGGGCCAGGTGACGGCAGGGGCACGAGGGGACGCGGAGAGTGATTGAATAGAAAGCCTAAGCCATTGCTATACGGAGAAGCTTTAAAAGATACACAGGAAATAATATAAAGCCAGAGGCAAATATTTATCGTATATATATAGTACAGTACAGGTAGGGCAAATTAGAAACAAGCCCTATATTGACAGCCTAGTAGGATTTGGTTGTGGTTGGCAGGACGTATTTCCTTTTTCTTCAAGTAACTTTTTTTCCCTTATAGCCTTTTTTAGTTCGTTTATAACGTTTACAAGAGTAACCTCAAAGAAGCACAGTTGCCCCCACAGAGTCAGTCATCCTCACGCCTTGGCGAAGCAAAAAACAAAGATAAAATGAAAGAAAATGAAAATCTACCTCGAAAAACAAAAGTATATCGATAGTACATAGTATAAGAATAGCCTCGAGAAAGTCCTCCGGAAGAAAAAAAACTGCTATAGGATGAACGAATAGCAGAGGAGAGACGGAAAGAAGGGAAAAAGGGGAGGAAGGTGACCGGAGGAATGAGACTTATGTAGTGGAGGGAGAAAGGGAGAGAGGGAGAGGAACACGATAGAAATGTTTGCCGTTGATGCTGTGAGTCCGTAAGATGTCTACATATACCCCGCCGACAGAGAGTGATGGATAGGCGGGGGACGGAGAGGCGGTGAACGGCAGTGTTATGGGATAGACAAATGGCTGAAGGGGAGCGGACGGCTGGAAGTGGTGGCGTTAGGGACGGAGGAAGGAGGCTTAGAGGGGCAGGGAAGGGAAGGGCCCGGAGTGAATGGGGGGTCACGAGGGCCTTACCTGTAGGAATTAGATTACCTGGCGGGGGAGACTCATGCCCCCATCACGAGCAAATGCCCCGTCGTTTGTCCTGGTCCTGCGTCTATGGCCTTGGGAGACACGCTTGGACCGACAGAGAGAGAAAGGAAGGAGGAGGAGGTGGTTGTGGTGGTGGTGGTGATGGTGGTGGTTGCTCAAGTGATTAAATGATCCGGAAGTTTAAATTCTCGCACACTTGAATTAATTTGGTTTTCATGAAGGTTTGTTTTGCATTACTTTAAGAACATAAGAACATAAGAACGCAGGAGTCTACAAGAGGCCGGTAGGCCTGTACGAGGCAGCTCCTTTGACCCTAAGCTCCCGTGTATCTAACCCCACCTAATATCGCTGTCCATGAATTTATCTAGTCTATTTTTGAATGTGACAATTGTATTGGCACTCACCACATGACTGCTAAGCCTATTCCACTCATCCACCACCCTGTTAGTAAACCAATTTTTGCCTATGTCCCTGTTGAATCTGAATTTATCCAGTTTAAACCCATTACTTCGTGTCCTACCCGATTCTCTTACCAACAAAACCTTATGAATGTCTCCCTTATTAAAGCCCTTCATCCATTTATAAACCTCGATCATGTCTCCACGCACCCTTCGCCTTTCTAGAGAATGCAAGTTTAACTGTTTGAGTCTTCCCTCGTATGGCAAGTTTCTCAACCCTGAATCATCTTAGTCATTCTCCTCTGCACCGATTCTAACATTTTGATATCCATTCTATAGTAAGGTGACCAGAACTGAACCGCATAGTCAAGATGAGGTCTAACTAATGCTAAATATAGTTTGAGGAAGACTTCAGGGCTTCTGTTACGCTCCTTGAAATAAATCCCAGTACCCTATTAGCTCGATTTCTAGCTTGAATGCATTGTGCCCTTGGACGGAGATCAGAGCTCATTAAGACCCCTAAATCCTCTCCTTTTAGACCTACTTATGAGAGTGTCATTTAAGCAATAGTTATGTGAGGGTTGTTCCTACCTACACTCAGAATACTGCACTTCCCTACATTGAACTCCATCTGCCATTTATCCGCCCAGTCATATAATCTGTTGAGCTCACCTTGGAGAATACTAGCGTCCTGATCCGACTCAATTACTCTACCGATCTTGGTATCATCTGCAAATTTACTAACATCACTACTAATTCCTGTATCTAAGTCATTGATCATTGATTTGCACTCTTTGCTTCCTATTGCTAAGCCACGCCTTGACCCAGTTCAAAACTTTACCCTCTACTCCGTGAGCCTGTAATTTAAGCAACAGTCGTTGGTGAGGAACTTTGTCAAACGCTTTACTAAAATCAAGATAGATTACATCATAATTTTCATCTCTGTCAACCGCCTCAAATACTTTATTGTAGAAGGACAAGAGATTGGTGAGGCATGACCTACCTTTTGTGAACCCATGCTGCGAGTCGTGAATTAAGCTATGTTTCTCTAAATGCTCCCGAATGTTCCTGGCTATTATGGACTCCAGCATCTTCCCTATAACCGATGTTAAGCTAATTGGGCGATAGTTTGAAGCAACTGACCTGTCCCCCTTTTTAAAAATCGGCGTCACATTAGCTACTTTCCATAGGCTCGGCACATAGCTAGTATTTACCGACATCTTAAAGATGTCGGTTAGTGGGTCACTGATTACATCACCTAACTCCTTTAATACCCTCGGAAATATCCCGTCAGGACCTGGCGACTTGTTCTTCTTAAGCTTATCTATCTCATCCTGAACTACTTGCCTGGTAATGATTATATCCCTCAATTTATCGCCATCCCCGCCCTCGTACACCTGATGTGCTTAATGATTTCAGGTATGCATGCGTGTAAGTAGGGCTCTCTCTCTCTCTCTCTCTCTCTCTCTCTCTCTCTCTCTCTCTCTCTCGATCAACTCCAGAAGAACATTTTTTTTATCGTTCAGCATTTTTCTTGGATGAGACACTGAACCATCATCACCACCACCACCACCACCACCACCGCTGCCACACCTGTCCTCACCGCCACACCTTTCGTCTTGTTTACTATTGCTTCCCATTTTTTCGTATGCTTCTGAACGAGAGAATATATTCCATTACGCGGCGTGGGAAACAAGGTGGTCAGCGGAATGGAGCGGGGAACGAGAAGACAACAATATACACAGCGACAAAAACAACAACCGCAACAACAATAACAACAACAACAATACCAAAGCACAACAAGAACAGCTGAACGAAACAAAGAATACGAAAAAAAATAACCCAACGAAAATTATAAAAGAAAGAAAAAAAGCTGTAAAAAAACAGGAAAAAGAAAAGAAAACACATATACATAAAAGGCATAATTTAAAGTAAGAAATAATCGACATAGAAGAGGAAAGAACTACACAGACATATTTGGTAAAACAGCAAGAGAACATCATAAGAGGGGAGGAGATAAAAGGAAAGAGAAAGAAGGAATGCAAGAGGAGGATGCAAAGAAGTAGAAAGAATAATAATAATAAGAATAAGAAGAAGAAAAAGAAGAAACCGCAGAGGAATTAGACGATGGAGGAGAAAGAGGAAGGAAGGAAGGAAGGAAACGAGAACGAGAAGGAATAAAAGGATGAACAAGGAAGAACAATACGAGGAGGAGGAGGAGGAGGAAGAGGAGAAAGAGGAAAAGGAAAAAGGAAGGAATGTTAGGAAACGAAAACAAGAAGAAAATAACAACGGGCAAGAAGGAACAAAAGGAAGAGAACGAGAAGGAAGAGGAAAAGGAGAAAGAGCGGACTAAAGAGAATGAGGAGGAGGAGGAAGCGGCGGCGGGTGGAAAGGAGAGAGGATAGGGAGGGAGGGAGGGAGCCGAAGGACAGCGGAGGCCAGGGTAACAAGGAGGCGTGGCCTGGGGAAGGAAAGGGAAGAGGTATAAGGGAAGTGAAGGGCCGGAAAATTCGCTGGTTTCTGGCCCGCGTTTGGATTACTTAAAGGAAAGGAAATGCCTAATGGTCTTATAAGAGCTTATGTCACGCGTAATAGGATTGGGAATTTTATGTAATTATCAGGTGGGAGGGAAATTTTCTTCAGAGAGAGGCAGAGGAGGAGAAGCGGGAGAAGAAGAAGAAGGAGGAGGAGGAGGAGGAGGAGGAGGAGGAAGAAGAAGAAGAAGAAGAGGAGGGAGACCTTGTTATCAGGCCATTTTCTGTTTGTTTTTAATCAAGGTTGTTTGCCGGGCTACACTCCGTCACCAACTTTACCACCACCACCACCACCACCGTCTTCACTACCACCACTATCTCCAGCATCCTCAGCGTCACCATCGGCATCACCACCACCACCTCTACTACTACAACCTCCACCACTATCACCACCAACATTTTCACCACCTCCATCACAACCTTCGCCCCATCCTCCTCCTCCTCCTCCTCCTCCTCCCGTGTTAAAAGGTGGTTTGAGTGGCATGGAAGAGGGTGATTAAGAAGTGTGTGTGTGTGTGTGTGTGTGTGTGTGTGTGTGTGTGTGTGTGTGTGTGTGTGCATCAAAGAAAGTCTGCAGCAAAAGAATATTGATGATTTACGTGAAGGAGAGAGATTGGGAGAGTGAGATGAGATGGGAGAGAGAGAGAGAGAGAGAGAGAGAGAGAGAGAGAGAGAGAGAGAGAGAGAGACAGACAGACAGACAGACAGACATATCCCTCCCCCCCCATTCCCCCCCCACAACCTACTCCCCAAACACGCACAAACTCGAACAGAAAAAAAAGAGAAAAAGAAAAACCGAAAAATAAAGGAAAAATAAAACACAGGCTACTTTGAGGACCTTCCCAAAAATATCCTGCTTCGAAACCTTCTTATTTTCCGTGTGCCCGAGGAGGAGGAGGAGGAGGAGGAGGAGGAGGAGGAGGAGGAGGAGGAGGAGGAGGAGGAGGGAGAATAGTCGGAAAAGAAAAAGAGGGAGACAGAGACACACACAGAAATAGAATGAGAGAGAAAAAGAGTGGATGGGAGAAAGGAGGGAAAGAGCAAGGGAGGGAGGGAGGCAAAGTAGGAAGAAATGAAGGAAGGAAGGAAGGAAAAGAGGAAGAGGAGGAGGAAAGGAGGAGAGAAGGAGGGAGGCAGAGAAGAAAGGAAGGAAGAAAGGAGGAAAGAAGGAAAGGTGGAAGAGGAGGTATGAGATGGAGGAAAAGGTTTAGGAGAGACGAACAAGAGAAAGAGAGGGAGGGAAGAAACGAAGGGAGGAAAGGAACAGAGGAGAAAGAGGAAAGGAGGTGTGAGGGAGAGAGAGAGTAAGGAAGAGGGGGTAGAGGGGGAGAGGCGAACCGGATCAGCACCTTAATAGACGTTTTGGGCAATTAACGAAGCGGTAACTGACCAGGGCGCTATTTGCAGGCAGGTGAGGCGGCCAGGTGAGGGGAGGAGGAGGTGGTGGGGATGGTGGTGGGAGGAAAGGGGGAGAAAGAGAAGGCCCTGTGTGTGTTTGTGTGTGTGTGTGTGTGTGTGTGTGTGTGTGTGTGTGTGTGTGTGTGTGTAAGGATGGTGTGGGAAGGTGCGTGTGAGGAAAGGAAAGTGTAAAAAAAAAACACGCACTCTTTAGAGAGAGAGAGAGAGAGAGAGAGAGAGAGAGAGAGAGAGAGAGAGAGAGAGAGAGAGAGAGAGAGAGAGAGAGAGAGAGAGAGAGAGAGAGATGTTTTATACTGCGTGAATAGAATGCAAAGATGATATTTTTTGTATCTTAGATGAATGTGTGGAATAGATGGAGAGAAGAGATGAGAGAGAGAGAGAGAGAGAGAGTGTGTGTGTGTGTGTGTAGTCACGTTATATAAGAATTAGGCTTCGTTGAATTAAAAAATAAAAGAAACACAGAAATTGGGAAGGTGAAAAGGATGAGAGAGAGAGAGAGAGAGAGAGAGAGAGAGAGAGAGAGAGAGAGAGAGAGAGAGAGAGAACGGAAAAAGAAGAGGAAGAGGAACTGAACCAGCAAAAATCAACAAACAAACGAATATATCTAAACAAAAATATAAGATAAACGAAAACCTTCATATCTATTCACCTATTTCTTCTTCCTTCGTATCTCTTTCTTTTATATACATCTCTCTCCCTTTTCCATTCCTTCCACTAACCAACTCTCTCTCATCTCTCTTCTTCCTTACAGCCTTCTCTATACATTTCCTTAACTACATCTTTTCTAACTTTCCTTTGCGCTTTTTTTTCTCTCCCTTCCTCTTCTCTAACCTTCTCTTCCATCCATTCCCTTCCCTTCTCTTCCCTTTCCTTCCCTTGCCTTCCCTTCCCTTTCCATCCCTTCCCTTCACTTCCCTTCCCTTTCCTTCCCTTCCCTTCCCTTCCCTTCCCTTCCCTTTTCTTCCCTTCCCTTCCCCTCTTCTTCTCTCTTCTCTCTTCGTTTCTTTGCTAATATTTTCTTTTTTTCTCTTCACCTTTTCCACTCCCCTCTATCCACTTCCCTGACCATATCCTTTCGAACCCATCCTTACCATACTTTCTCTATCTTCCTTCCTTTCCCTCTCACGCGCCCCGTCCCCATATCCCATCCCATGACAAGGCCAGATCCCATGTACCTAAGACGCTCTGCCTGCCTGCCTGTCCCGGTGCATCCTTGGTGCCTGCCCAGGACACCGCGGTAAAAGGGAAAGTATTTGAGGCACACGCAGCAGAAATGGCATCCAGGTGGGGCGGCGCACAGGTAAAGCGGAAGGAATGGTATAATGTTGGTATTTTTGGTGTTGGTGGTGTTGGTGATGATGGTGGTGGGGTGGTGAGGGTGGTGAACGGAAGGAGTTGCAGTAGTAGTGCGTAATAGTAGTAGTAGTAGTGCGTAATAGGAGTAGGAGGAGGTGGTGATGATGGTGATGGTGGTGTTGGTGGTGGTGAGGGAAGAAGAGGTGTAGGAGGAGGCGGAGGAGGAAAGGAAACAGCGAAGAAGAGAGAAGAAGAGAGAGAGAGAGAGAGAGAGAGAGAGAGAGAGAGAGAGAGAGAGAGAGAGAGAGAGAGAGAGAGAGAGAGAGAGAGAGAAGCACATAGCGATGGATGAAGTATGGATAAGACATTTGCTTTTTAGGTGGGCTATCCTTGTGTGTGTGTGTGTGTGTGTGTGTATAAACGTGTACGCATTTAATTAACACACGCAAAACACTAAAACTCTTCGAAATAGTTAAGTTTTTTTATTCCTCTTCAAAGTTCAGCAAATATAATAAGATGAAGCCGCTAATAACATAACATATTTAAGTAGGCGAGCTAAGAATAACCTGAAATCGGATTACAGAGTTGAAGCCTGCCAGGAAAGGTGGAGAGGAGGGTTAGGGGCGAGGGGAGGAGGGTGGGAGAGGATGGAAAAGATGAAGGGCAAGGTGAGGAGGAGGACGAGGATGAGGAGGAGGAGGAGGAGGAGGAGGAAGGAGTAAAAGGTTTGGAGGAAGATATAGGAAGGCGTTTAGAGATGGGAAGAAGATTTGAAAGATAGAAAAAAAAACTTAAATTAGAGGGGAAAAGGTCAATGGGCTTATTATTATTATTGATATTATTATTATTATTATTATTATTATTATTATTATTATTATTATTATTATTATTATTATTATTATTATTATTATTATTATTATTATTATTATTATTATTATTATTATTATTATTATTATTATTATTATTATTATTATTATTATTATTATTATTATTATTATTATTATTATTATTATTATTATTATTATTATTATTATTATTATTATTATTATTATTATTATTATTATTATTATTATTATTATTATTATTATTATTATTATTATTATTATTATTATCTCCATCATCATAATTCTATCGCCTTATCCTTTTTATCAATTAGTGTTCATCTGTTAGCTATTTTTAAGTTATCGGTTTTATTATTATTATCATCATCATTTTATCTTCTCATCACTTTCTATCCATTTTTATTCATTGTTTTACTTTATTTATTTTTTGTTTTATTGATTTGCATTTGTTCATTTGCATAATTCATTTTGTTAGCTATTTTTTAAGGCATATGTCTCACTTATTATCATTATCATTTTATCTCCTTATCTTTTTATCGAGTGTTATTCACTTGTTTACTACTTATAATTTTTTTCATCTTTTCAGCGGGGTAAGCGTGTTGGTGCCCCGTAAGAAGGAAGGATGTGCCAAGTGAACCGTCAAGGAAGGGTGTTACGGCGTGCTTCGGTAAGTGTTGAGCGTGGGTGCATGATGAGTGTTGCTATTTCCAGGTAGTTGTAATTTTGTATTGATTGTGTGTGTAACTTATTACTTCGACATGGGTAAGGACATATATCTTGTAGTTTTAGCACATTATCAATTATTTCGTCCACGATCAGATGGTGTAGACTGACTTTATGTACAATCGCTGCCAGAACACTGCAAAAAGAAGGAATCGTAATAAACTTGAATAACGTTGTGTAGCTATTGCTGGCAGCCATGCGTGAGCCGGTAATGAGGCTTGGCTCCCATGATTATTAACTTTATACAGTTTTTCCCTAAAACGCAACCCTGACTAAAAGTTTGTGCAAGTACAGAGAATATAATTGGTTCTCTAATTAACATGGGAACTATTAACATTATCGCTGCCACAGCCTCGTTAGTTCAACATGAAAGCAAATTAATAAGATTGTTACAATATAATGAGAAAGCTAAATAGCGTATAAAACGTTATTACTGCAAGAAGTAACTTCATAAAAAGGACAAAAATATATACGCCCAGGTGTGGAGTGGGAGACGAGTTGCTCACACTGAACCTTACTCACGGAGGGACCGTTTCTACAGGTAAAATGTAACTAACGATCATGGGGCTGAGTCACCAACAAAACACCCATCAGCCGAGCCCTGTGTTCACACCCTAAATCTCTGCTGTGCGGCCGGCGCGCCAGCCACTCCACGAAAGGGTTTTAGAACACATTAATGGCTAAATTATTGATAATACGGCATTAATAACAGACAAAACAGTAACAGCTCCACTGGGAATAATAATAACATTAATAAAAATGATATTCCCAATGACAATAACTATGATGATAATGTTTTGTTAATAATAATAATGATAATAATGATGATGAAAATAATAATAATAATATGTATTGATAATAATGATAATGATTCGTGATTCCAGTCTTTATTATTATTATTATTATTATTATTATTATTATTATTATTATTATTATTATTATTATTATTATTATTATTATTATTATTATTATTATTATTATTATTATTATCATTTCTGTCATTATCATTGTTTTCATAATAAATATTGAGAGGCAGACGAACACGACAGGCGTAAAGAAACAACGTAAAACAACAATTAAACAGCATGAAGGATTTATTTTCCTGTGTGGGTGTTACAACGAGGAAAATTAATATTTCCTACTTTCTGTTTTATCATATCATCATTTCAAGTTACATTCCCTTACATAAAATTCTTCTTCTTTTTCTCCTCCTCCTCCTCCTCCTCCTCCTCCTCCTCCTCCTCTTCCTCTTCAACATAATTCTCCTCGTTGTCCTCGTCCTCCTTCGCTTCCTTCCCATTATACACACTCTCTCTCTCTCTCTCTCTCTCTCTCTCTCTCTCTCCTCTTCCTCCTCTTCTTCCTCCTCTTCCTCAACATCATTCTCCTTGTCCTCGTTCTTCTCCGCATCTTCCCTTTACTATTTCTTCCTCCTCACCTTCCTCTTCCTCTTCCTCTGTTCCCTCCCCTGGTGCCCGTGCGTCAGTGGCCTCCCCCCCTCCTCCTCCTCCCCCCCTGCGGCTCACCTGGGCAGGGAGGTGGTGGAGGAAGACGGATGCCTCCATCAGTGGTGGTGGGGCGCGCCGTCGGTCACAGAAGCAGGGGAGGGCGAGGGGGGAGGAGGAGGTGGAGGTGGAGAGGAAGAGGGAGAAGGAAGGGTGAGGAAGCGGAGGGGAAAGGGAAGCAAGATAGGGTGTGTGTGTGTGTGTGTGTGTGAGAGAGAGAGAGAGAGAGAGAGAGAGAGAGAGAGAGAGAGAGAGAGAGAGAGAGAGAGAGAGAGAGAGAGGCTGATAGAGAAGTGAGTCTCAGAGAGAGAGAGAGAGAGAGAGAGAGAGAGAGAGAGAGAGAGAGAGAGAGAGAGACGGAAAAGAAGGAGGAATGGAGAAGAATACAGAAGGAGAGGAAGGAGATGATAAAGATAGGAAAAAGGATAAGACAGAGAAGGAAAGATAGGAAGATGAAGGAAAACAGGAAGAAGGGAAGAACTAAAGCGAGTAAAAAAATGTTAACATGAAAAGAAAAAAAAAGAAAGAAGGAAGAAGTAAGGAAAGAGGGAGATAGACGCATGCAGGTAAGGAAAGAGAGAAGGCGAAAGAGACACAGAGAGAGGGAGAGAAAGAGAAAAAGCGAGAGAGGAAGGAAGGACGGAGGGGGATGGCGGGAGGACGGGGCGAGGGATGACCCCCCTGATACACTCCTACATTTGTTCGCCGCTGCCCAGAATTTTTATCGTCACTTAAACTTTTCCGGAGAAGGTGTAAGCTCTCCTTCTCTGGCCGTTTGGTCCGGCGGAGGGATCTGGCATACTGTATTCCTCCCTCCCTCTCCCTCCTGTGCCATACCCCCTCCCTCCCTCCCTCGTTTCCTCCCTCCCGCCGTTCTCCCTCCGTCGCCTCTGTCTCGCCTGTTTTTATTCCGAGCCAATGGTTTGTTTATGTCCGGGGGAGGGCGGCGAGGGACGGGGAGGCGGCGGCAGTGAGGAGGACGTGGCGCGAGGCTGTTTCTTTTGATGTTAGTGATGATGATGGGTGTTGTTAGGTGGTGGTGTGATGGTGAGGGGGAGAGTAAAGGAACGGGGTGGTGGTGGGTTTTGTTCTTGTGGGGCGAGGTTGTAGTGGTGAGAAGATGATGTGTGTGTGTGTGTGTGTGTGTGTGTGTGTGTGTGTGTGTGTGTAGGGGGGGGTATGTATATTTATCCGTTTTGGGGGTGGGGGGTGTACGTGACTGATGTTGATGTCACAAGAAAGTTTAAAACACATGGAAAAAAAACACACCAACGTTAACACTTACTGGAATGATAAACACAAATATATAAAAAAACAGAAAAACACTCAGCGTATTTAGTCACTGTGAGCTTACTCTCTTTACTTGTCAAGAATAAGAGCAAGCAAGTAAATACCACTTTAAAAATGAAAAGAGTAATATACCACTAGAATATTTTTAACCTCATGCTAAATATTGCTCATAATAGTCGGGTAAATATTACAGAAGATAATTTATGTTCAGCAGTATTCCTTGTGTTTTATTTTCTTGCATTACTGCAAGGAAATAAAGTTCAGAATATAGCAGGATGAAAATAAAAGGGGAAATGGAACGTGAAAGAACGAATCACTAGAATAATCCCAACGTCGCAACAGCATCCATTCTACCCACATTACATAAAGCCCGCCCACAACAACACCCACATCTAGCATTGAGATCCATAACTTCATCCACACCCACACCAAGCCCACCTCCACACTGACATCTGCATCTCACACTCGTCTGGTCATTCCAAACCCACACGCCGCCTAACCCTCCCCCGCCTCCTAACACCCGGTGTGGGGCAGAATTCGTTCCCTCGCGCTCCTCACTTGCTGCTTGTGTGTCATGGAAGCGAGGGCTGAGAATAAAAAAAATATACCTATAAATAAAAGGATGGGGAAAAGAAAACAAAATAGAGAAAAGAGAATTATAAAATTGGTCGGCGCTAAGCTTAGGGATAAAAAAAACAATTCGTGGTCTGTGTTGCGACAGAAAAATCGTGCCGAGCATAAAGGATGAAGAAAAATATTAGTGGGAAGAGAGGAAAAAAACTGATTGGTAGGCAGTGGAAGTATTAAGAAAAATGTCGTCGTTAGTGGAAGGATATATATATATATATATATATATATATATATATATATATATATATATATATATATATATATATATATATATATATATATATATATATATATATATATATATATATATATATATATATATATATATATATATATATATATATATATATATATATATATATATATATATATATATATATATATATATATATATATATATATATATATATATATATATTATTTATCAAGTGGTGTACAGTATTACTCGTATATTTTTCTCGTTATTTGCTACGTACTTTTGAACATTTCAATTAAAACAAAGCCAACACAAATGAAATAATTTATCCTCCTCTTGGTGCTACTTCTCAGGGTTTGTTTTCCTGTGTACATCATCCTTGTGTCTTCAGAAGAATTCTTTGCCACACCTTGAGAAAATAATGATAGTTGGTATTATAATTATAATAATAATAATAATAATAATAATAATAATAATAATAATAATAATAATAATAATAATAATAATAATAATAATAATAATAATAATAAATTCACACACACACACACACACACACACACACACACACACACACACACACACACACACACACACACACACAAGAGCAGCCCGGCGGTGTGTCATACGCCGAAAAAGAAAAATAACAACACACAATTCACAATATCAAATCTGAATAAATAAATAAAGGAATTAATGAATATATATACAAAGAAATATATCACGCACACAACAATATTATTTTTCCCCTCTTTTTTTCCCATTTTCTTTTACACAAATCTAAATGCTCCCCAAAAAACAACAACAATAACGCAAATAAAACAGAGAACGAAATGAGTGGACGTGATGAAATGCGAAACGTAACTGTATGACATATTTTTGACTTACATTTATTTTTTTATTTTTTTTTATCCCGTTGCTTTTTTTTTTCCTTTCCCGTCTTTTTTTTAATTTCTCTCTCTTCTTCATCTGCGTGACGGGGAGAAGAATACCCAAACATTTTTTTTGACACTTTTCAATTTCTCCACCCCGTCAATTTTTTCCCGTCTATTTTTTTCCCTTTCTCTCTCTTCTTCATCTACGTGACAGGGAAAATTATACTCGAACATTTATTTTCGACTCATTTTTTTTAACCCGACACTTCTTTCCTTCCCAGTCTATTTTCTTCCCTTTCTTTCTCACTCCTTCATCTGCGTGACAGGGAGAGTAATACCCGAACATTTCTTCCCCGTCCCGTGTTTAATTCCTCCCCCCGTCACCTTATCTCCAGCCTCCCCCTTCTGTCTGTCTGTCTGTCTCTCTGTCTGTCTCTTTTTCTGTGTTTTTCTTCATCAAGGCGTTGAAGGGAGGAAACACGTGTATTAGTCTCCTCCTTCCTGTCAGTAACTAAAGGGTGATGGAGGGAGAAAGGGAGGGAAAAAGGGGAGGGAGAGAAAGGGAGAGGGAGAGGGAAGGAGAGGGCGAGGTAGGGAGAAGAGAGGAGGGAGGTGGAGAGATGGAGATGGAAAGAGTAAAAAAAAGAGAAATGAAAATGATTGAAAAGAAAAATAAAGAAAAAAAGGACTAAATGAATAAGGAAAATAATAAAAAGGAGTAATAAAAAATAATAATAAACGAAGAGAGGTGAAAGAAAAAAAAGAAAAAAGGAAAGCGAATAAGAAAATGAAATGAAAAAAAATAATGAGAGAGAGAGAGGCGGTGACAGGTGAGCCACGCGTCTCTCCGCCTACCTGGGAAACTAAAGAATTCATGCGTTATTATTTCTCCCCACCTCCCACTTTGTCGCCCTCCGCTTGCAGCCTTTCTTTTTCTTTTCTCCCATGAACATTTGCTCTTTTCCGTTCCTTGACACACTTTATATATCATCGTTTTATTGCTTCATGCCTCTTTTTTCTGTTCATCTTTCTATACATCTTTTTGTGTGTGTAGATTAGCGTTGGCCTTCGTTTTGCTCCTTCCCGACCTTTAACACTTTATTTTTTTCTTTTAATTGCTTCACGCTCTCATTTTCTTCATGTTCAACACTTTATTTATCACACCATTGCTTCATGTTCTCTTTTTCCTCCTTTTTTTCTTTTTCTATTTCTTTTTCCTCCTTTTCCATTCTTAACACACTTCATTTATCACGTAATTGCCTCACGCTTTCTCTCTTTTTTTTTTACTTATTTTTTTATTTGTGTAGACCAGTGTGTGTTTCCGTTTCGCTCCTTTCCGATACGTAACACTCTTTATTTATCTGTTTTTATTGTTTCCTGCTCTTTTTATTACTTGGTTTGTCGTTTCTTATTTCTTTTTCCTCCGCTCCGTTCCTTAACACACATTCTCTATCATATTATTGTTTCATGTTTCATTTTTTTTTCTAGCTCTGCTTTTTATGTTTTCCTTTTCTTTATTATTTTTTTTTGCGTTCCTCTCCGTTCCTTTCCTTTTTGTTCCTTAACAAAATATATCTTTCATATTTTCCTTTTTTTTTTTATATAGATTTGGTGTCCTTATTTTTCCATTTTTTTGTATATAGCAGCGTTTGTTTTCGTTCAATTTCTCTCTGGTTCTTAACATTTTTATATCTCACTTTATTTTTTCATGCTCTCTTTTTTCCTTAGTTTCGCTGTCTATATTTTCCATTTTTCCACACGGCAGCGTTTAGTGTCATTCATTTTTACACACACTATCATCCCCAACACTTTATCTATCACGTTTTCGCGTTACGCTCTCTTTCTCATAGTTTTGCTCTCCATATTTTCCTCTTTTGCGTAGGCAGCGTTTAGTTTGTCAGTCATTCTTTTTAACGTATATTAGCTTCAATACAAAAGGTTAGTGGTGAGTTTTATAATCTAATCGTTTTGAGACCAGTAACGAAAGATTCTGGGATGTGGAAGTGAGTGGGAGTGAGTGCGAGTGAAGAGCTTTTGTTTCCTGTTTTCATTTTTTTCTTGTTTTGCTCGCTACATTTTTCTCTTCTTTATTACTCTTTTTTTTGCGTTCCTGTCCGTTCCTTTCCTTTCTTTTCCTTAACACCCTTTATCTTTCACGCCATATCTTCATGTTTTCCTTTTTTTTTAGTTTCTCGACAGTCATCGTTCACCCCTTGCTCACCGATTATATTTGTCA
Source organism: Eriocheir sinensis (assembly GCF_024679095.1). Taxonomy (NCBI): domain Eukaryota; kingdom Metazoa; phylum Arthropoda; class Malacostraca; order Decapoda; family Varunidae; genus Eriocheir; species Eriocheir sinensis. The sequence continues at coordinate 9,119,966 of NC_066548.1, forward strand.
GTGATAATGTACATATAATACTAAAAATAAAACGGAAAAGGTTACCCCCCCCCAAAAAAATCGTATTATATGTAAGTCAAAACCTCGCTGCATTAAACAATATGAAACTCTAACAAATACAAACGAATTGAAACGGAAGATATTTTTATGAATGTGTTTTCAGTGCTTTCTGATCGTTGTTCGTGTTTTCTTCTTTTTGTTATTTAATCACCCTTGTTACGTTTCTTGGTTCAGGAATACGAAAGGAAATAATAGACCAGACCTGATAAGGCAGGAGAAAAATACAGTGGGAGTTGATGTTGAGAACTGAATGCGAGATGTACCGGAAAGGATTACGTGGAGGGAGGATGTTGTGTAAAGGCTGTGGTATGAGATAGATATGAGGAGGTGTTGCCGCCAAGACTGAGGGAAGACTAAGAACCGTATTACTAAACATTTCGTCGCCCAAGTTCACATATTTGACAATGCTTTCGTAGGAGTTTTAGGCATTTCTAGGAGTAGTTTTATGAGCCTGGTGGTAGTTTGACCCTTCTTCTGTACCATGAACCTAGAGAAACCCTCACTAGAACCCGATTGACCCCCTCTTTGACCTTCAGAAATAGTTGATGTGAGAACCGAAAGTGTCTTATATGATACCGACCTAAAGATAACAGCAAATAGAGAAGTAGGCAGAAAATAAGCAGTTAATGGACGAGTAGGTTGAAAGTAAGTTGAAAATAGACAAGTAGGTGGAAAGTAAATAGAAAATAGACCAGTGATTAGAAAATTAATAGGGTAGATAATAAGCAAAAAAAAAAATGATACGTAGGTAGAGAGTAAGAAGAAAATAGACAAGTAGGTATAAAATAAGCAGTTAATTGACGAGTAGGTAGAAAATAAGCAGTTAATAGACAAGTAGGTAGAAAGTAAATAGGAAATAGACCAGTGAGTAGAAAACTGACAAGGCAGATAATAAGCTGAAAAAAAAGACACGTAGATAGAGAGTAAGAAGAAAATAGACAAGTAGGTAGAAAATGAATAGAAGCTAGACTAGTAGATAGAAAATGAGTGGGAACTAAAGTATGTAGAAAATAAAGTGAATAAAAAGTGCATAGAAAATTAATAGTTAGATGGCAAATTAATAGAACATAGACACGTAAATAGAAAATAAGAAGAGTAGGTACATAAGTAAATAAGTAGAAAATGTGAAGGATATAGTGTAGACAGGAAATAAGGTAGGTAGAAGATGAACAGAAAATACTCAGGTAGAAAACGGACAAGTGGGAGAAAGTGGCGAGCAAACTGAAGCAAGATTAACGAGTGCCTCCGAATCGCTTGCAATATAAAACCACATTCAGAAATAAGCAAACAATATAAACAGAGAAAATAGCAAATATATGAAGAAGAACCAACGTCCTTCACTCCTCAGCCTCTCTTTCTTACTTCCAACCTGTTTATCGTGACTTTCTTTTTCTCCTTCAGCTTTTTTTTTTCCTCTCCTCTCTCTTAACTTTTGCTTCCTCTGTGTTTATTATCCTCTTTATTCTTCTCGTTAAATTTTCAGTCATTATAATCAGTCAAACATATACAACGTGGTGGTGGTTAATAAGATATGACACTGGATGACATTATTTATTCCTTCTATGAGCGACAACGTATCGAAACTGTGTCATAACAAAGCCTAAAAGAAGAACGGGATTATGATGAAACGTTTGCCATTTTCGCATTAATATTTGAAGCGATTTACACGGCTTTTTTTTTTCTCTGCGTATTTGTTTCCGGTATACCTTGCATACAGTTCAGAACATCAACTTTCGCTTTATTTCTCTCATACTTTATCCGATCTGGTCTCCTATTTCCGCCCCGCTGTAAATGCTGTACTCCTCCGCCAAGAAACTCAGCAAGGATAAGAAGGAGCAGAAAGAAATTAACATCATGAAGAGTTTATTTGCTAATCTAATACACTGGAAATAATAATAAAAAAAAGAAAGCAACTAACAAGGATGATGAATGGATGAAAACAGGAGACAGAGGAATGAGGTGACCCACTGTTGAAACAATGAATTAAGGAAACACAAAACAAAACAGACAGAAAAATACAAACTCCTGGTAATGAAATGTTTGAAAACGTATTAAGCTAAACACTAAAAAAGAAGAAGCCAGACCCTAAAGAATAGCCAAAAAACATATTGAAGCAGACAAATGATCAATTAATAAAAAGGGGAAGAAATAGAGAGAAGGAATAGAGTAGAAAAAATAGTTATATATATATTGAAGCAAAGAGATGACAAATGAATGAAAAGGGAATAAAATAACAAAAAAAAATAATATAAGAAAAAAGAAGAAAGGAAGCAGATAGACGATGAACTAAAATAAACGAGAAAAAAATAGAGAAAAAAGAATAGATCCGAAAATTTATTATACGTATTGAAGCAGACAGATATGATTAATTAGTGAAAGATAAAAATATGACAAAAAAGTATATAGAAAAAAAAGAAGAGGAAACAAGAAAGAATAAAAGAATAGAAGAAAGAAAAAGTAAGTAAGGGAAAAATACAAAAAAAAATACAGCCGAAAAAAAAGTTATATACATCGAAGGAGAGGCATGATGAATTAATGAAAAGTGAAAAATAGAAAAATGACGTGGTAAAAGAAAAGAAAGACGAGGGAAATAAAAAGTAGCGGTGTTGCGTGTGCCCCCAGGTGTGAGGGCAAGGTATCTGTCTCTCTCATCACTTATTACCTGGCGATTAATTAGTTACGAGACGGCGGCAGGTGTGACACAGATTTCTTCTTTCTATCACCTTTACCCTCTTGCCATTCTTGTGTGTGTCATTTTTTTTTTTTTACTTTTTCTTTACCATCATTTTTGTCTGTTATTTTTTCATCGTTTTCGTTTTTTTTTCTTCTCATTTCAATTGTTGCTTTTTTCTTCTCTCCTATTTTCTTCTTGTTCTTGTTTTTCTTGTTCCTGTTAATCTTGTTCTTGTTCTTCGTGATCTTCTTCTTTTTCTTCTTCTTCTTCTTCTTCTTCTTCTTCTTCTTCTTCTTCTTCTTCTTCTTTCCAATACACTTATTCTACAGTTGCTTTCCATATTTCTTTCTGGCACTTCTCCTTGCTATACTTTTTTTCTCATTTTCTATCTGTTTCTTATTTACTCTTTTTTCTCACCTCTCTTCCTCTAACTCCTCGCCTCTCCTTTTTTCCAATCTGTCTCTTCCTTATTCTCCTTCGCCATGTTGATTTTCTCTTTTCATGCGTTCAATGTCATCATGTTTTCCTTTCCATGTCGACGATTTGGTTCTTTCATATCTTAATTTTCCTCATGTTCCCTCAGGTAGTCATTCCACATTAAGCATTTTCATATAATTAATTTAGTTATTATTTACTCTTCATCTCCTTCTCCGCTCATTGTGTCTCCTCTTCTTTCTTTTCCCCCCACTCCTCCTCCTTCTCCTGTTCCTTCTTCTCCACATCATTTACATTTTGTCCACTCCCTCGCTTTAGCTTTTTACGGATTATGGACTGTTTCATGTTTCTTTCTTCTCTTCCTTCTTTTCTTTCTCCCTTCCTTTCTTCCATCCTTATTTTCTTCGTTCGTGCTTTCCTTTCCTTCTCCTTTCTTTCCTTGCTGTCTTCCTTTCTTCTCTCTCTCTTTCCCTGCCTTCCAACACATTCTCCTTCCGTCCCTCTTCTTTCGTCCCTCTTTCTCTTCCTCCTTCCTTTCCTCTTTTTTCTCCCTTCCTCATTCCTTCTTTCTTATTCTTCTTTTTCCTTTTCCTTCCTGCGGGTATTCCCCCTGCGAGGCAATAATTCCCAAACAGTGGACAAGGCCTGCGAGGAGGAGGAGGAGGAGGAGAGGAGGAGGAGGAAGAGGAAGAGGAAGAGGAGGAGGAGGGGACAGCAATACAACCTGAAGGTGATATAAATATTTGTCCTTGTTTCCTTCCTTTTTCCTTATTATTATTTTGTTCTTATATTTTTTTGTCTATTTACTCTATTTTTTTTACATCTTTTCTTTCATTTTTTACTTATTTTATTTTTGTTCTCGTTTTTTTGTTCTTGTTTTTGCTTTGTTCTTGTTTTTGTAATTGCTCTTCTTGTTCTTCCTTTTCTTCTCGTTCTTCTTGTTCTTGTTTTTTCCTTTTCTTCTTACTCTTCTTGTTCTTGTTTTTTTCTTTTCTTCTTGTTCTTGTTTTTGCTTTTCTTCTTACTCTTCTTGTTCTTCCTTTTCTTCTTGTTCTTCTTGTTCTCGTTTCTGGTTTTCTTCTTACTCTTCTTGTTCTTCCTTTTCTTCTTGTTCTTCTTGTTCTTGTTTTTGTCTTTCTTCTTACTCTTCTTGTTCTCGTTTTTGCTTTTCTTCTTGTTCTTCTTGTTCTTGTTTTTTTCCTTTTCTTCTTACTCTTCTTGTTCTTGTTTTTTGGTTTTCCTCTTACTCTTCTTGTTCTCGTTTTTGGTTTTCTTCTTACTCTTCTTTTTCTTGATTTTGCTTTTCTTCTTGTTCTTCTTGTTCTTGTTTTTGTCTTTCTTCTTACTCTTCTTGTTCCTGTTCTTGTTTTTCTTCTTGTTCTTCTTGTTCTTGTTTTTAGGCTTTGTTTTATTTTTGTTCTCCACTTGTTTTCTATTCCCTTATTTACTTTTTTTCTGCGTCTTTAACTCAACTAGTAAATAAACGAAAACTGCGTTACATTTCTTTAATTATTGTTGCGTCAATTTGCCAATAGCTTTTTATCTCATTCATCACGGAAACACATCAACATATATTTTTAATTGCTCATATCTATGTACATTTATTGTCTTTTATTGCATATTTAATCAGTGTAATGCAAATTCATATTATTATTATTATTATTATTATTATTATTATTATTATTATTATTATTATACTTATACACACACACATATTACATTAATACACATTATTATTATTATTATTATTATTTTTTTATAAGCATAATTATTATTATTATTATTATTATTATTAGTATTATTATTATTATTATTATTATTATTATTATTATTATTATTATTATTATTATTATTTATGTACACAGTTTGCATGATTTCACATTTGATTTTTTTCTTTTCCTTTTCCTTCCAATTACATATATTTATTAGTGCGTCATTTAGTATTATCCTCGTAATTATATCAACTCTATTATTGTTATAAGTTTTTTCCTATTACTTTCTTTATTCTCTCTCTCTCTCTCTCTCTCTCTCTCCCCCCAGCCCCCCCACCATTTCCTCCATCTTCATTCTATCCTGTGTTTATTTTTTCCTCCTTGTCCTCCTCCCTCATCTTCTCACCCACAAGAATTCTCCTGCTGTTCCTCCTCCTCCTCCCTCCTCCTCCTCCTCCATTTCTTATTGCCTACTTTTCCTCCTCATGCTCCCCATCTTCCGCTTCCTTCTACTGATATTCCTTCCTTTCTCTCTCTCTTCCTCCTTTCCCTTTTCTTCTTCCTACTCAACTTCTATTTTCTTCCTTTCCTTTTTATTTTTGTTTTGTTTCCTCCTGTCTCTCCTCTTCCGTATATTATTTTTCCTTTTCCTCTTCTTCCATCTAATCCTTCTCTTCTTTCTTCTCCTTCTACTTCTCATACTTATCTGTCTCTCTAATTCTTTTTCTCTCCTTTCCTTTCTTTTTTTGCTATTTTTTTTCCATTTCTTTCTTCCCCTTCTTCCCTTCTTATCTTTGCTCTCAGTGTGAAAGTAGGTTTTATCTCCTCCTTTATCATCTTGTCCTTTGCTATCTTTCTCCTCCTCCTGCTCTTCTTCCTCTTGTTTCCTTTCTTCCTTTTTTTTTCCTTTTTTCTTTGTTCAACTTCCTACTTTCAATTTTCGTTTTCCTCCTCCTCTCTCCTTCCTTCTTTTTCTCTCCTTTATCCTCCTCCTCCTCCTCTTTTCTCCTCTTCCTTCTCCCTTTCCTTTTCCTCTTCCTCTCTCTGTTTCGTTTCTCTCCTTTATATATTTTCTTCTGATTTCTTCTCCTTTCCTCCTCTTCATTGACTCCCTTTTCCTCGTCCTCATCCTCCTCATCGTCTTTCTCTTCCTTTTTACTCCTCCTCCTCCTCCTCCTTTTCCAAGTCTCATTATTTTGCTTTTCCATTTTCTTTCGTAATTTTTCCTCTTTACATCTGTCCTCATTCTCTTTTTTCTCCATTTATCCTCTTTCATTGTTCATCTTCCTTTTCTTACACTTTTTTACTTTTCTCCCCTTCTCCTCTTCCTCCTCCCATTACTTTTTTTCTACTCTGCCTTTTCTTTTCTTTTTTCCTATTATTTTTCTTTACTCCTAATTCCCTTTCTTTGCTTCTCCCTTATCCTTTTCATCTTCTTCCTCCATCTCCTTTTTATCCTCCTCCTCCTCCTCCTCCTCCTCTTCCTCCTCTTCCCATTCCCTTCCTACTCCTATTCCTCCTCCTGTTTCGTTTCCTCCTCTTATTTTCTTAATTTAGGTAGATTTTTTTTTTTGTCTTTTCTCCTCCTCATTCATTTTCATCTCCTTTCCCTTATCCTAATCCTCCTTTTTCTCCTCTTCCAGTTCCTCCTCCTCCTCCTCCTCCTCCTCCTTCTCCTCCTCTTCCTCCTCGCCCTGGCCACTTACGGACCGGGAGAAGACCATAAATTTTCTCCCCCACAGAAGCTCGTTAACCCACTACCTGTGCAATTTCTTCCCCGCCACCTGTGCGTCCCCCGTGTTTGGTCACCTGTCTCTCTCTCTCTCTCTCTCCCCATTACCTGTGCAGCGTTTTTTCTTCTGTCCTGAGGAGAAACTGTGTTTATCTCGGAGTCTTTTATTCAGTCCATTTTTCAGATTTATTTTATTTTTTTTTATCTCCTCTCCCTTCTCTCTCTCTTTACGCTCTACTCTTCCTTTCTTTTTTTTTAGGGGGCCTGGAGTGGGGGGCTGTATGTGTTTTCTTCCCCTCTCTCTCTCTCTCTCTCTCTCTCTCTCTCTCTCTCTCTCTTTCGCACGCCGTTTCTATGCGTGAAACTCTGCCATCATCATTCTCTTTACTTTTATTCTCATCTCCTTCCTCCTCCCTCCTCTCTCCTCCTCCTCCTCCCTCCTTGCTGCCCAGTTCATGAATAAGTGAAGGCATTTTTAACCCTTTCTGCTGCCTGTTGCTGAAACATTCATGAGGGAGTAGGTTGAGAATGCTGTACTTGTCTTCCTCCTCCTCCTCCTCCTCCTCTTCCTCCCTCCTCCTCCTTCCTCCTCCTCGTTCTATCTATGCTTTCTCTCTTCTCTCCTTTCCTTTCTTTCCTTTGTGCTTCAGGTTATGTGTGTGTGTTTATGTGTGTGTGTCTGTGTGTGTGTGTGTGTGTGTGTGTGTGTGTGTGTGTGGTGTGTGTGTGTGTGTGTGTACGTTTCTGTGTGTGTGTTAATGCTCTGTGTGTGTCCTCTCGTTTCTTATCTCTTTCTTTGTGTCTATTCATGATCTTTTTTTCCTTTCTCTCGGTCTGCTGTCCCCACCTTTACTTTTTTTCTTCATTCTATACACACACACACACACACACACACACACACACACACACACACACACACCTGGGCAGATCTCCCCATCTTCCCCTGAGCCACTGTAAGCTCTCCCTCCCTCTTTTCTCTCTCTCTCTCTCTCTCTCTCTCTCTGTTATTTTATTTAGTATTATATAAACATACACACAAACACATACTCGTATACACATGGACAGACACAATATCCTGATCCATTTTATATATCAAACTATTATCTTCTGTCAACCCCACTTTTGTCTGTGCTTATCTTTTTCTATTTTTCTTCTGTAACCTTCTGTGTGTCATTGTCTATATTTTTTTCGATTTTCCTAGTAACTTCTATTATCCCAACCTCTGTTTTTTTTAGCCTATTCTTCTCTATTTTCCTGTACAACTCTCTCTCAGACTTACTATACTGCTATCAATACCATCTATACAAGTACTATACAACTATCATTTATTATACAACTATCATGTTCAAAAACTCTATATAAGTAACACGTAATACACTTCAAATGATAAACTTCAATACCTACCTAAACTTTCTCTCTCCTCTCCTCCCCACCTCACACACACACACCTAAGAAACCTGTTACCTCTACCTCTCCCTTACCTTCCCTTAACCTCCCTTCCTCCTTCTCTCCTCTACCTGTGTACCTTCATCTCATTCAGTCTCATCACGCGGGTCGCGGAGAACAATCGTGGAAATTTGTTTGGGAGAAAGAACAAATTGATGGGAAACAAGGAGAGAGACAGAGAGAGAGAGAGAGAGAGAGAGAGAGAGAGAGAGAGACTAAGAAGAAAGAGAAAGGAAAGAAAAGAGGAATGAAAGAAAGGAAAAGAACAGACTGAAATATAAAAAGAAGAGAGGAGGAAGGAGGAGGGAGAAGAGGAAAGAGGAGGAGGAGGAGGAGAGAGAAGAGGAGGAGGGAGAAGGAAAAAGAACATAGGAAGGAAGGATTAGAAAAAAAGTTCTGCCCCATGGAAACAAAGCTACTGAAGGCGCTAGATGCTTAAAAAATATTGAAGAAAAACTGAAGGAATGAATTTGAAGACAGAGGAAAAGAAATAAAAAAAAAAGAAAACTATTAGGCTATTGAAGAAGAAAGAATAGGTAAAAAAAAACACTTGTAATAGACTAAAAATAATAAAATATGCAGTTGAGAGAGAGAGAGAGAGAAAAAGAGAGAGAGAGAGAGAAAAAGAGAGAGAGAGAGAAAAAGAGAGAGAGAGAGAAAAAGAGAGAGAGAGAGAGAAAGAGAGAGAGAGAGAAAGAAGGAAATAAATTATAAAGAAAGGGAGGAAAAAAGATGAAGAAAAAATACAAATGAGAAGGCAGAAAAGAAAGGAGAAGGCGAAAGAAAGAGAGAGAGAGAGAGAAGAGGAAAGAAAGAGAGAAAGAGAGAGAGAGAGAGAGGAAAGAGAGAGGAATGAGAGAAGAGAGAGAATGAAAAAGAAGGAAAGGAAAATATGTAAATAAAATGAAAGGAAGGAGATTAATTTTGTTGGGAAAATACATAAACACATAGAAGAAAATGAGAAGGAAATAGGAAGGGAAGGAAGGAGGAGATAAAGAAAATGAGGGGAAGAAAGAAGATGAAATTGGAAGGAAAGAAATCACATAAGGAAGAGAGGAGAAGAGAAAGGGAGAAGAAAGGAAGAGAGAGAAGGAAAGGAAAAGAAGGAAAAAAAGGAAGAAAATGGAAAGGAAGAAAAAGGGAGAAAGGAGAGAGAGAAGGAAGAGGGTGAGAGGGAGGAAGAAGAGAAGGAGAGAGAAGCAACAGGCAGGATGAGGGCGGGCGAAGACTGATAAGGAGGAGGAGCTGCCTTATCTCTCTTATCAAGCAAGCCGCGTAATAATGCCCATAAAACTGATTGGAACATAAAAGCCAGACAAGCCACAAGCAGCACAGCGCCGCCTCAGAGTTTGAGGAAGAAGTGCTGTGAGAAGGAGGAGAGAGAGAAAGGGAGGGAGAGAGAGGGAGAAAGGTGGTTGAGTGTGTGTATGTGTGTGTGTGTGTGTGTGTGTGTGTGTGTGTGTGTGTGTGTGTGTGTGTGTGTGTGTGTGGAAATTATAAGAGAGGAAAAAAAGAATGAAGGAGATAAATAAACAGAAAGAACCTATGAATGAAGGTAAATGTGTGGGTCTGTCTGTTAGGGACGGAATGGCGGGTAGTGGCTTCTGGTGTCTTGGATAAGGAAAGATAAAAGTTGATGGCATGTTGTGTGAAAAGATGAATACTAGAAAAGGGAGTGGTGTGAAGGATAGATAGGTGAATGGCGTGAAGGAGAGGTATAGCGGGTCAGGTGTTGCTGCGAAGGGGGACAGAGAGTGGATGTTGTCTCAGGGGGTTTAAACAAAGAAGGGATAACGTTGAGCAGCGTGTCTATAGTGTGAAGAGCATACAAGTGAAGGGATTGGTGTGAAGGATAAGGGAGATGGTGTTGATGTGACGGAGGGATAGCGCAGATGTTTCACAGTGGTTCAAAGAAATAGAAATACAGTGAATAGTTCTCGATTCACTTAAAAGAGGATGGAAAAGCTTATTGCAGTCACACAAGAGAGGGAAAGAATGATTCTGAAATAACAATAAAGGGATGAAAGACGAAGAAGCATGAAAGCAACGTTAAAGAAAGTGAAAAAGAATCGTTTAACAGGAAACAAAAAGACCCAAATCAAAGACAAGAGAAAGAAATAAAGAAAACACATAGAGAATTGGAGGAAGAGTATCCAAGAGATTAGGCCATAGGAATTAGAGAGCGAGAGCAATAACAAGTAACAACACCTGGGAAGGAGGATAAGAAGAGGCAGCGTGAAGGATGGAGAATGGGAGAACGAGAAGAAGAAGAAGAGGAGGAGCACGGGCGAAGGGGAGTAGCGGAAGAGTCTACGAAGGCTGCTATGGAAGGGATAATGTATGAATGAGGAGAGATAAATAGGAAAAAAATGTTATGTTAGTAGGAAGAGGCTGTTATGGAAGAGATAAAAAGGAATGAGGAGAGAGAGAGAGAGAGAAGAAAATTATAGTTGCATTGGTAGGATTTAGAGGAGAATATTAGTAAGAGGAAAAGATTCATAAATGCAGAAGATATTTAAGAGTAGTGGAAGGAGGAGGAGGAGGTGCAGAAAGAGCAAAAAAATTAACTACCACAATAATATAAGCAACAAAAAAAGAGAACAAGGCAAGAGGAGGGTATAAAAGACAAAAGAAGACTGAAAAAGAGCTCTGTGGCAGGAGACTAGGACTGAAAAAGAGAATGAATGGAGGAAGAAGAGCAAGAAAGGAAATAGTTCCCGAAAGAATGACTGGTTAAAACATATATACAAAGAAGAACAAGAATAAAAAGAAAACATAAACCGCAGAACAACACACACACACACACACACACACACACACACACACACACACACACACACACACACACACTGGACAGGTTTCCCTCGAAATAATGGACCGTGACCCATAGTTAACCTGGCGAGTGATGTGGTGCGCCTTGACAGTGCCGTGTGTGTGTGTGTGTGTGTTTAAAGTTGTGTTGGAACATTTTGTGCTTTGTTTCTCTTGTTCTTTCTTGTTTCTCTTTATTTTTCTTTCTTATTCATTTGTTTTATTCTATTTTATTATCTATTATTATTTCTTATTTTATTCATTGTTTTCTGTTATTTATTACTGTTTATCATTTAGTCATTATTTCTATTTTCTTATTATTCATTATTTTATTTTTTCTCAGAGTTGAACTAATTTTATCATCTTTTCCCTTCCCTTAGCTTTATCAATTATTCGTAATTCAGATTCCCTTACTGCGCTGTATTTCCTGCTGTTATTGTTTTTTATTTATTTTTTATTGATATACCTTTCGTCGTGTTACATATATTTAACATTTATGCATTAGCTAACACGTCATTCATCTCTTTATTGACTAGAATCATTCTTTCCTCTCCTGTTAACGAGCTGCAATAAAGCTTTTCACATCGTCTTTTAGTTCACTCCGTTCCCCTTCCTCCCCCTCTCCCTCTCTCTTCTTCCCTCTCACTCTCTTCTTTAAATTCCTCCTACTCCTTCCCCTCCTACCTTCCCTTCCTCCTATTCCCATCCTTTCAAATCATTCCTCCCCTCCCTCTCCTCTATCGTTATCTACCTCCTTTACGTTCCTCCCTTCCCTCCTTATCCCCAACCTTCCCCCTTCAATTCGCTGTCTGTTGAGGTCGTTGTTACTCTATTCTACGTTTTCCCTTCTCCCTCTTGCTTCTTTTCATCTAACTCTTACGCTTTTATTTATTATTTTTCTTTGTATTCTGCCTCTCATTATTTTTTATTATTTTGCATTGATATGTCTGTCCTGTCTGTCTGTATATTCCCTTTGTTGGCAATTCTGTTTTCCTTTCCTTTCATTTATTAGTCATTCTTTATTCCATTTACCTTTTTTCTTCTTCAAATTTGCTCAGGTGCATTTCATAATATTTTTTTAATCAGATGATTTCCTACTCTTTTTGCGCTCTCTTTCTATCTCTTTTTCTCTTGTTCTCTCTCTCTGTCTGTCTTTACCTCTCTTACCTGAAACGGAAAAACAAGGAGAAAAGACGAGTTTGAAACAGGAGAGATAGGGAAGGTAGAGAAGAGGAAAGGAGAGAAGGTAAGTAGAGAGGTGAGGGTAGAAAAGGAGAGAGAGAGAGAATGGAGGTGGAAGTGGTAGAGAGGGAGAGTGGAAGGGGTGTCAGGGAGCGGAGGGAGAGTGAAGGAAAGTAAAGTGAAAGGAAGGGAGAGGCATGCAGGTGGGAGGGGCAGAGAGGGATGAGAGGAAGTATAAAAGGAGAGGGAGAGATCAGAGGACGGGGAAGGAGAGGAAGGGAAGAAAAAGGGAGAGGGAGAGGAAGAGGGAAGGAAGGATATGAGAGGAAAGGGCTAGGCAGGGACAGGGAGAAAGAAGGGAGAGCGGAAGCAGGAAAGAGAGGAAATGAAGGAGAGGGGAAGGAAGGGAGGGGAGAAAGACAGGGAGGGAATGGGGTGAGACAAAGGTGGGAAGTAAGGAACCCAGAGAAAGGAGGGAAGGAAATGAGAAGGGGAAGAGGACAAAGGGAGAAGATGGGAGAGAAAGCGAGAGGAGGGAAGGAGGAGGGGAGGGAGTGGGGAGAAAGGGGATAGGAGAAGAGAGGGATGAGGGAGGTTAGGGAAGAGAGAGGGGAGGAGAGGAGGAGAGAGAGCGAAGGAGAGGAGAAGGAAGGGGAAAAGAGGGGAGAGGGAGAGAGGGGGAATGAAGTAGGAGTGACAGAAGGAAGGAAGGGAAGAGAGTGGAGGTATGAGACAGGAAGAGAGAGGAGAGAGAGAGAGAGAGGTGGAGTCAGGGAGAAAAGGACCATGACAGGGACCGCTTTAGTGACGTGGGATTTGATCACAGGAACTCACGCCCGCACACTTCCAATGTCTGCCTCTTCTGCCCTTTCTCTCTCTCTCTCCTCTCTCGTGGTGTGTTTTATTTTCTTCCTTCTGTCGGCTTTTTCTTCCTCCTCTCCTTCTTGGTATGTTCTTTTTTGTTTTACCTTCTTCCTCCTTCCCAGACTCTCATCTCTGTTTCTCTTCTTTTATCATCTTTTACCTCGGTTATTTTCTTTCTTTTATCCTCAGTTCCTCCTCACCTATTTTCTTTTAATTTCTTTTTGTTCTGCTTAATTATTTAATTCTTTTATGTGGCGTTTTTCTTCCTTTATTCTTGTTCTGAATTTTGCTTGTTTTTTTCTATTGTGTATGCGTTTTTATGTTTGGTGACTTTTCTTTTTTTCATCTTGTGTGTGTGTGTGTGTGTGTGTGTGTGTGTGTGTGTGTGTGTGTGTACCTTTGGCTTTGTTAGTTGACACACACACACACACACACACACACACACACACACACACATTGGTCATTACACTGTCATTGTCATGTCAGCTGCTTTTGACTCGACACAACAACACCTTACCCTATCCTATCAGCCTTCATGATCTTTTTTTGTTCTTCCCACTATTCTTCTTCTCCTTCTCTTTTCTACCTTCCTTCCTTCCTCCTGCCTCCCTTTAACACGTCAGACACTTAACATGACAGACACACACACACACACACACACACACACACACACACACACATCGCACACAAGACAACCTGCCGTACTGTCCTTTTTATCCTTGTTCTCCTCCTCCTCCTCCTCCCCTCCTCTTCTGGTTCCCTTCCCCTCATCTCAGTGACCAGAGGAAACCAAATCTTCCTCATTAATATCTGTGGGTGGAGGGGTGTGAGGACGGGGAGAGGAGGAGGAGGAGATATGAGAAGGGAGGAGAAAGAGGAGAGAGGAGACAAGGACGCAGGAAAGGAGAGGAAGAGAGACAGGAAGAGGAAGAAAGTGAGAAGGTGGGGAGATGAAAGAAGATAATAGAGATTGAGAGACCAGGATGCAAAGGGAAGGAGGAAGAGACAGGAAGAGGAGGAAAGTAGAAACCAGGAGGACGAGGAAGAGGCAGAAAAGGAGGAAGAAGATAGAAAGGAGAGAATGAAAAGGAAGAGAAAGAGAGAGAGGAAAGAATGCTTGAAGAGACAGAGTATATAGATGTGTGTAGATACTAGTGATGGGAGGAAGGAATGAAGGGATTGAAGGGAAATGGGAAAGTAGTGAAGAAGGGGGAGGGAAGGTTGGAGCTGTTTGGGGTGGAAGGGAAAATAGAGAGGAGAGGGAGAAAGAGAGAGGAAGAGGAGGAGAATGAAAGCAGTTTATAGATGGTAGCGTGTGTGTGCAAAGGGAGGGAATTGTATGTGGGAAGGGAGGTAGGGGTGCAGGGGTGGTGAAAGGAGGGGGTTGAGGGAGTGAACGTGAGGGGGAAGGAAGAGATAAATAGAAAGAGGAAGAAGCAGACAGTGAAGAGAGGATGAAAGGGGGCAAGATGGGAGACAATATAGAGGAGCGTAAGTACTTGTGGAATAGGAAAGGTGAAGGGGCGGAAGAAGAGGGTGTCGAGGTAGCTACAGCAGGAGAAATGGAAGTGAAGGGCGTAGGAGGGAAGTAGTGAAGGGGGAAGGGTTAAAGTACTGGAAAGTGAAGGAAGGGGGGAGTACTGAAGGGGGGAGCGTTTAGGTACTTGTCGGGGTCTGAGCCCTCAAGACGCTGCCCCACCCTGAGACAGATGGTTGTGTCACCCAGCTGTCATGCCCCTCTCTTAATTGGTCTGTCTCCTCTTGAAGCTGCTAAGGTGACGTGGGGAGGGGGAAGAGGAGGAAGAGAGATAGAGAGGAGGAGGAAGGGAAGGAGAGGGAGGATGGGGGAGGGAGCAGAGATAGAGAGGAGGATGGAAGAAGGAAGGGATAGGGAAGCTGGGGAGGAAGGTAGAGATAGAAGAGGATGAAAAGGTGGTAAGAAGGAGGAGAGGATAGGAGAGAATGCAAGGGAGAAAGAGGAGAGATAAAGAGGAGGAAGAAGAAGAGAGGAGGACGGTAGAGTGGTTGAGTGGAAAAGAGAGAGGATGCAGAGCTGAGACGGAGAAGAGAGAGAGGGAGGAGAAGGCGGCTAGGGATGGGAGGAAGGAGAGAGGGCAGTGGGATGGTAAGGGATGGGAAGGGATGAAGGGAGAAGGAAGAGAGTATTCAGGAGAAGAGAATGAACGTTAGTAGAGGAGAAAAGAGTGAAGAGAAGGAGAGAAGAAGAGGAGACGAGGACAAAAGGAATGGAGAGGAAGGAAAGTAGAACAGGAGGAGGAGAAAAACGAGAAGAGGTAAGAGAGAGCGCGAGAGAATAAAGAGAGGAAGAAAGAACAAAAAAAAAGAGGAGAAAGAAAGGAATATATCTATTTTTTACGAAGGGAAGAGTAGTAGAAGAGAGAGAGAGAGAGAGAGAGAGAGAGAGAGAGAGAGAGAGAGAGAGAGAGAGAGAGAGAGAGAGAGAGAGAGAGTGAGAGAGAGAGAGAGAGAGAGAGAGAGAGAGAGAGAGAGAGAGAGAGGAGGAGGAGGAGGAGGAGATAAGTGAATAGAGAGGATGGAAAAATGGATTTGGGGCGGAAGGGAGATTAGAGCAGAGGAAGAGAGAGAGAGGGGAGAGAGATGGAGGAGGAGAGGCGTGGAGAGAGAGAGAGAGAGAGAGGAGGGAAGGTTAATAAAATGTGGATGAGTGCAAAGAAAGGAGGACAAAGGGAGGGAGGAAATTACGAAGGAGAAAATAGAGAGATGTTCCGAATGAGAGAGAGAGAGAGAGAGAGAGAGAGAGAGAGAGAGAGAGAGAGAGAGAGAGAGAGAGAGAGAGAGAGAGATAGAGAGAGAGAGAGAGAAGAGAGAGAGAGAGAGAGAGAGAGAGAGAGAGAGAGAGAGAGAGAGAGAGAGAGAGAGAGAGAGAGAGAGAGAGAGAGAGAGAGAGAGAGAGAGAGAGAGTAGTTTAGACAAAAAAAAAACAGAGACAAATAGAAAAACAGACAGATACGAAAATGGAGACAGACAGAAAGATAGACAGTTTGATGAAAATAGTCAAGCAGCCGGATAGACAGACAGACAGACAGACAGACCTGCGTTGCAAAATGTCAAATCTCTGTCCAAGTTGTCTGTTTCTCCTGTCACTGCAGAAACAAACAAAAAAAAATCAAATAACTGCAGCGTGGTGGGTTTTTTCTGTGTGTGTGTGTGTGTGTGTGTGTGTGTGTGTGTGTGTGTGTGTGTGTGTGTGTGTGTGTGTGTGTGTGTGTGTGTGTGTGTGTGTGTGTGTAACCACCTGCTACCCTTCTGCCTGGCTTCTGAACCGTATGTATGTATATGTATGTATGTGTATATAAAAAAGGAATGTATGAATGTATGTGAAATGTATGTATGAATGGATAGTGGAAGGATGAATGTATGTATGTGTATATGTATGTATATATGTATGTATGTATGTATTTCAGAGTATATTTTCTGTTTTGCAGTTAAACTTTTCCTCGAGTTTGTTAGGGAGTGAGAGGACGCGCCATGCTTAATGATATGCGAGAGAGAGAGAGAGAGAGAGAGAGAGAGAGAGAGAGAGAGAGAGAGAGAGAGAGAGAGAGAGAGAGAGAGAGAGAGAGAGAGAGAGAGAGAGAGAGAGAGAGAGAGAGAGAGAGAGAGAGAGAGAGAGAGAGAGAGAGAGAGAGAGAGAGAGAGAGAGAGAGAGAGAGAGAGAGAGAGAGAGAGAGAGAGAGAGAGAGAGAGAGAGAGAGAGAGAGATTTAGTGTCACGTAATAGTTGCAAAAGAATAAGATGAAGAGGGAGGAAGGATTGAAATAGAGGCGAAAAGGACATGAAGGAAGAAGATGAAGAGGAGGAGGAGGAGGAGGAGGAGGTGAAGGAGCAAGCGCAAATGTAGAAGGAGGGAGGAGGAAGATGGTTGAGAAGGACGAGGAAGAGGAGGAGGAGAAAGAGGAGGAGGAGGAGGAAGAGCAGTAGGAGGAGAAGGGAGGTGGCTGCCCAGACTTAATGAAAAATAAACAAAGTAAATATTAATTATCATAGAGAGAGGGTCGTAAAGTGCGTGGTGAGAGAGAGAGAGAGAGAGAGAGAGAGAGAGAGAGAGAGAGAGAGAGAGAGAGAGAGAGAGAGAGAGAGAGAGAGAGAGAGAGAGAGAGAGAGAGAGAGAGAGAGAGAGAGAGAGAGAGAGAGACACTATATATATCTTTCCCTCCCTCTTAACCTCACGCTTTCCATGTTATAGAAAAGTAGAATGAAAAGGAAGATGAAGAGGGAGCAACAGAAGGAGGAGGAGGAGGAGGAGGAGGAGGAGGAGGAGGAGGAGGAGAGAAAGAGAGATAAAGGGAGGAATAGATGGATGGAAGGAAACAGAAGGGAGGGAATAGGAGAGATAACTCTCTCTCTCTCTCTCTCTCTCGTGCCCTGCCTTTAAACTTCCGGCAAAAGAACGAAATTATGTCAAGAGGGAATTTTGGTGCTTAGAGATGTAAAATGTTTTCTTTTTCCCCCGTATATACCGTACGTGGCGTGTGTGTGTGTGTGCGTGTGGGGAGGAGTGGGGAGGAGTAGGTGGGCGATGGTGGTGTGTGTGTGTGTGTAGAGGAAAGGTGTGTGTGTGTGTGTGTGTGTGTGTGTGTGTGTGTGTGTGTGTGTGTGTGTGTGTGTGTGTGTGTGTGTGTGTGTGTGTGTGTGTGTGTGTGTGTGTGTGTGTGTGTGTGTGTGTGTGTGTGTGTGTGTGTGTGTATGTGGTGTGTGTGTGTGTGTGTGTGTGTGTGTGTGTGTGTGTGTGTGTGTGTTTGCTCTGTTTAGTAATTATGTACATCAGTGAGTAGATCTTCTGACTTTGATATATGCTAAAATGAGTTTGTTTGCCCTCATACTCTCTCTCTCTCTCTCTCACACACACACACACACACACACACACACACACACTGGAGACACGGGACAGGTAGGCAGTCCTCCCTGGCAGTCCCTCACCCAGGCGCTAATTAACCTTGCCTGGTAGTCAGGTAAGCAGGTAAGAGAGACCCATTGCAACGTTTTCAAAGTCTATTCGAACAAAACACGCGTTTGATTTTTTTTAGCTTTTTTTTCAAGATAATTTTTTTACAGTAAAGGAAGCAAAGGCTCAAACGTATGAAAAAAAGCCCTCTATTATTAGATTACTTATAAGAACATAAGAACAGCGGCATTTTTTATTTTTATTTTTACGTTTCCACCTGTGCCGCCGGTAGAACGTGGGTGGAGTCTGCAAGAGGCCCTGGGTTACAAGGCCTATAGCGCCCTGTACACTCAACCCCACCTTACCACTCATCCATGGCTTTATCTAACCTCTTTGAATGTATCTATGGTATTGGCACACATGGCTCCTAAGCCTGTTCCATTCGTCCACCACTCTATTAGTGAACCAATTGTTGCCTATGTCTTGTTGAATGTGAATTTGTCTAACGTTAAACCAGCCAACGCCTCCCTGGCTCTTTCACTTACAAATTTATTGACATCCTTTATTAAATCCCTTCATCCATTTATAGACTTCGATCAAGTCTCCTCGCACCCTTCGCCTTTCTAGAGTGTAGATTTAACTGCTTCAGCCTGTCTTCATAAGGCAAGTTGCGTTAGGTATATATTTTTTTTCGGGGGGTAATCAAACTGAAAAAAATAGAATGAAGTAGTAAACAAAAAAAAAGATACTAAATGAAAAACGAGGGAGAAAAAAGACAAAAAGAAATATTCACAGCATCCCTAAAGACGATGCTTTGGCTTTATCTATTTTTTTTCACCTTAAAAAAAACACGAAATCTTTTTATTAATCTATCCTTTACGTGCGCGGGTGAAGAATTATTATCATTTTTCCAGAAACCACACTGAAAATAAATGCATGAAATAAATAATAACCTATGTGTGTGTGTGTGTGTGTGTGTGTGTGTGTGTGTGTGTGTGTGTGTTCGTGTTAAGAGTGGAATGAAGGGAAGGAAGGAATTAGAAAGAATGGATGAACAAAGAGAAGATGAATATAGTGTGTGTGTGTGTGTGTGTGTGTGTGTGTGTGTGTGTGTATGTGTGTTATAGGTAAAAGGTGTTGTATATCACTGTTGCTGTTGTATTTTTTTATTGTTAGCGGCGTTTGAGTTAAGCTGTTCGGGTTTTACGGTGTATTTTATCGTCCTGCGAGAGGGTTGTACTGCGAATGTTATGCTTTGCGGAGATTGGGAGAGCAAAACCATTACGCGCCTTTTTTTCTTTATCTTTTTAATCCGCTTTCCAAACATGAGCCAGGCATCAGCGGCCCGCGGGTGATGCTGTAGTGCTATGTTGGTGTTGGTGTTGTTCTGGGTGGTGGTGGTGGTGGTGGTAGCGTTCATGTTGTTGTTGTTTGTGGTGGTGGTGGGGATGGTGTTGTGGTTGTTATTGTTGCTGTTGGTGTTTATGTTGAGGTTGTTTTTTTGTGTTTTTTGTTTCAGTTGTTGTTTTCTTTGTTTCTTGTGGTGGTCATGTTGAGTTTGTTGTTGTTCTTGTTGTTGTTAATAATTTTGTTGCTCATTTTGTTGTTGCTGTTGGTGTTCATGTTGAGGTTGTTTTTTGTGTTTTTTTGCTTCTGTTGTTGTTTTGGTTGTTTCTTGTGGTGGTCATGTTGAGGTTGTTGTTGTTGTTGTAGTTGTTGTTATTAATCATTTTGTTGCTCATTTTGTTGCTGCTGTTGGTCATGTTAACGTTGTTCCTGTTCCTGTTGTTGTCATTGTCGCTCCCCACCGCTGCCACCGCCAAGCTCTTCTCGCCTCGTGTTTCCCAATAATTTCACAGCAATGTAGCGCAGCGCCGGTACAGGGAAACGAAGCACTGGACCTTAAACGGGATAGACCAAGGAAATAATGCTTCCTGCCTCGGAAAATCAATCATTCCGGCCTTTACCTCCTAGGATTCGAAGTTTGACCATGGAAGCAAAACCGGGTTGAGGAGGAACGGTTCAGGCGGCAGAATTCGATAACTTGGGGGTAGCTTCTTTTGTTTTTCCTTTTTTCTTCGGTGTTCTTAAGATCGCTCGAGATTATTGCTTCTTTAAACCCTCTCTTACGACTTGATTTTTTTGTGTGTGCGTGTACTTATGCTTGAAAACGAGTTACTTTGTTTCATCCTTACCGGGTTGAGAAAGTAGAATATATACGACTTTGCTTTATATGTCTGTAAATATATTACTTTCCTACTTGTGAGAATTTTAATGTTACTTTTACTTAACTTTCAACCTTAGGAGACCAACAAGCCTTTCCTCCTACATTATAAATAAATTAATAGAATGTGCTCTTCCAATGGTGGTTTTTGCAACACCCCTTGACTGGTAGCATGTAGAGGGTGAAGGTGCAGTAGTACGTAGTTACCTGCTTTCTACACTACCTGCTTTGCTGTTCACCTGCTTACGTGTCTGAAAGTGACCTGTGTATATGTGGAAAGGTGATGTTTCTTTCTTTATTTATTTATTTATTTGTTTTACAGTAAAGGAAGCAGTTCAAGGGCAAAAAAAGAAGACAATAATGAAAAAAAAACTTGTGACCTGTTTACTATACTACCGGCTTATACTACCTGCTTATTCTTTCACCTGCTTGCGTTGCCTTAAAGAAACATGCGTGTGTACAGTTGGCAACCACAGCAGTAATAGTGACTTGAGGTAACGAGGAAGGGACTAGAAAGCAGGGATGAAGGGAGCGAGGGAGGGAGTTACAGGCAGGCAGGGCGGGATGCTGGGTGTCGGGAGGCCGGGAGAGCAGCAGGAGCGAGGCACCCGAGGCAGGGTTCCGCCATACATCGCCTGCTGTCTGGTTCAGGCGATTAACCCCATCCTGAGTAGCAAGAGGGAAATGAAGTTCAGATGAAGGTGTAATTATTGTGTTGCTATCGTCCGGTGTGTGTGTTGGGGGAAGGAGGGGAGAGGGAGAGAGAGAAGGGCAGTGTTGGTGTGTGTTGCGCTGTATGTGAGGGAAAGGCTAGAAGAGGCATTGTTGGTTTGTTGTGTTGTTCTGTGTTTGTGTTGTATGGGAGGTGTGTTAGAGGAAGTGGTGGGGTTGGCAGTGTTTTTTTTTTGTGTTGTGTGTGTGGGGGGATGTGTTTAAAAGATGGCTGTGTTTGGGTGGGGGACTGGTAGTGTTGATTTGTTTTACTGTTTTGTGTTGTGTGTAGGATGGACATGTGTTTTTGAGGTGGTTGTGTGGTGGTAGTGTTGGTGTGTCTTGTGTTGTGTGTATGGGTGTGTAAAAGTAAATGTTCTTGATGCTAATGTTGTTGTTCTTAGTTGTGGTGTCGTGGTGTTGCTGTGCTATGTTATGTGTTATGTGTTTGAAGATGTGTTGTGTGTTGTGTGGGGGGTCTGTTGCTGTTGTTATTGTGTTGCGTTTGTGACTCAGTGTTGTTGTGCTGTGTGTTTTATTATTATACATCTACTAGTAATTTTTTTTTTTCTATTTTAAACACACACACACACACACACACACACACACACACACACACACACACACACACACACACACACACACACACACACACACACACACACACACACACACACACACACACACATCAACTGTATGCAATATCTATTCAATAGCATCCCACCGTTCCATCTATTTCCCCCTCTCATATTCCTCCCTCAATCCATCACCTCCCTCCCTCTCTCCCTCCCTCCCTCCCTCTCCCTCCTTACTAATACGCCCCCTCAAACACAGACATAACCACCCCCAACCTTTATTCTACCTCCCCACCTCCTCCTCCTCCTCCTCCTCCTCCTCCTCCTCCCCAACCCCTAACACATTACACCAGTGCCCCCTTCTCTCTCCCTCTCCTCCTCTCTCTTCCCTCCTCTCCCCAGCCCCCTCCCCCCCCCAGCCAGTCCCGTAAACATTCATTAATTACACACGCACAAAAAAATGAGACCACTTGTTTTCAAAAATTTACGCTGTCGCTATTTTGAAAACCTAAAATTAATTAAAAATGTTGAAAAATAGCATTACTTTACCTTTCTCCTCCTCCTCCTCCTCTCTCCCTCTTCCTCCTTCCTCCTCCTCCCTCCTCCTCCTCCTTTCACCTGATCTTCCTCCTCCTCCTCTCCTTTACCTCCATCATTCTCCTCCTCCTCCCTCTCTCCTTCTTCTTCTTTTCTCCTCTCTAGTGATGTGTAGGCGGGTTTAGAAAGATACGGGTGATGGAAAAAGAGAGAGAGAGAGAGAGAGAGAGAGAGAGAGAGAGAGAGAGAGAGAGAGAGAGAGAGAGAGAGAGAGAGAGAGAGAGAGAGAGAGAGAGAGAGAGAGAGAGAGAGAGATACTTATGTGTGGACTTGAAAACAATTGAATATAGCGATTGATTATGTAGTAGACTGAGGGAAGGGGAAGAGGGGGGGAGGGAGGGAGAGAAAGAAGATAGAAAACTGATGTGTGTGTGTGTGTGTGTGTGTGTGTGTGTGTGTGTGTGTGTGTGTGTGTGTGTGTGTGTGTGTGTGTGTGTAATTGACTGAGAACGTTTTAGCAGATGAAGCGGGGAAGATAGAGCATAATAGTAATGTACAGAGGGGTGTATATGTACGCATGTGTGTGTGTACGTGTGTGAATGTATGTTCGTGTATGTATGTATGTATGTATGTAATATATGTGACAGGGCAGCGTGAGAGCAAGGTCAGTAAACATGTAAACAAAACAGACGGAAACAATAAGGAATGAGGAAAAAGATGTAGTTTGAGGACGGAGAAGGACTGATGTATAGTGATGAGAAAATGGATGTATAGCACTCTGTATATTCATGTACAGAAAGGGATGAAGTCTGAATATATAAACAATACATAGACGTGGGATGTCAGTACACAGGGCATCAAATTTACTGTATCATCTCTGGCCCACACTCTCAAGCACTTCGGGGCTCTGACACCCATATATGATAAAGCTTTCGTAGAGGTTGTGTAAATATTTCCATGGGTAGTTTTATGAGCCTAGTGATAGTGTGACGAGGGTTCTGCACCATGAACATATAGAAACAATCATGAGAACACGACTAATCTCTATTGTGGTTGTAGATTGTATAAATAATTGGCATGAGGTACATGAGGTTACTTAAGGCAAAAGAAAGGCTTGATTAAGATATGGATGGTGATAAAAAGTAGTTGTAAGCAGGATAAAAAGATACATATGATAAAATAAAGCATAAAACGTGTAATATGGTACTTGGTTGTATTTATGCGTGAGATAAGTGATGAAATGACTCGTGTTCATGTTCTATACGTGTAGAGGCGCTGTGAATGTATCTGTATGGTCATGTGCTTGAAGAGGTGGCTTAGCTGTTGAATTTCTACCTAACATTGTAGCTCTGTTTCCCATAACTTTGGTAATAGTCGTGATAAGTGCAGTGTTTCTCGGTAAGTGTGCTGCTGGCTGAGGTTGTTTTGGTGATATTGGTTGTGGAGTGGTAGTTGTGATGATGGTGGTGGTGATGCTGATGGTGGTGATGTATGTGAAGGAAGATAGAAGTGGTGGTGGTGACTTGAGTGGTGGTAATGTGACTGTTGTGATGGTGTATGCGTGGAGGGGGTAGATGTGGTGGTTGAGTAGTGGAGTGGCTGGTGGTGATGTTGAACTCGTGTTATAATGGTGATGGTAGAGAGAGGCATGGCTGTTGTGATTGTAGTGGTGATTGTAGGTAATGGTAGAGGTGACCGGAGGTGGTGGTGCTGGTGGTGGTGGTGGTGATGTGGTTAATAGTGATGATGATGATGGTGATGACAGATAGGCAGTGCTGTTGAGGCAGTGGAGGTGGTAGTGAAGGTGATGCTGGTGGTGGTGGTAGTAGTGACGATGGTGGTGGTGGTGGTGGTGGTGGGAGGCAGTGTGAGGGAATGGCAACAGTGTGTGCATGAGAGTGTGTGTGTGTGTGTGTGTGTGTGTGTGTGAATTGATTGTTTTGTATGAATTAATTGTTCCTTCTGATTTATTTTATATTTCATCACACACACACACACACACACACACACACACACACACACACACACACACACACACACACACACACACACACACACACACACACACACACACACACACACACACACACACACACACACACACACACACACACACACACACACACACACACACACACACACACACACACACACACACACACACACACACACACACACACACACACACACACACACACACACACACACACACACACACACACACACACACACACACACACACACACACACACACACACACACTTATTAATTCCTATTTTTACTTGCAGACTATACATATGCATCCAAACATACATCAGCTGTGCGAAGGTCGTAACATCACCACCACCACCACCACCGTCAGCATCATCATCATAAATGGGGTAAGTATATTTTTATCTTAACTAATGGACTAATCCCTTTCCCCGTGTTCGTCATTGTAAACGTGTGTGTGTGTGTGTGTGTGTGTGTGTGTGTGTGCGTGTGCGTGTGCGTGTGTAAGTAATGAACAGGGATCTGGATGATTTATGTAACTGCAATTTATTTTTCTGTCTTTATTTTTCTTTACTTATTTTTTTCCGTACCTCGAATGTGCTTGTGTGTGTGTGTGTGTGTGTGTGTGTGTGTGTGTGTGTGTGTGTGTGTGTGTGTGTGCAGCCTCATGTGTCTGTCCTTGCATATAATTCTGGGTAACTGTTTAATCTATGTTTTCTTTTGTCTTTTATTTAAATTTGCTTCTCTTTTATTTTTCTTGTTTAGGTGCGTCCATTTTGCTTTAGTGTCCCCTCAGATACTTTTTATGCCACCTGTCCGTTGTCGCCTCGTCTTGCCCACCTGTCTGTGTTACCTGCGTGAGGGCCTTTGTCTGTTCGATGGTGTTGTTGCTGTTGTTATTGTTATTGCTCTTTTTCTTTCTTTCTCCTTTTTTTTCTTCCTTTCTTTTATTTTTTTATTCTTTCTTTCTTTTATTTATTTCTGTATTTTTTTTTCTTCATTCTCTATTTTATTTCTTCTTGTTTCTTTATTTTATCTAATTATTTATTTCCATTTGTTATTTTTTTTGTACGTTTCCTTTTCCGTTTTATTTTATTCATTTATTTTATTAGTTTCTTTCATTCATATTATTATTATTATCACCTTTATTTCTCCTTTTGTGTTTCTTTTTCTCTATTTTCTTAGTTTTTATTCATGTTACTATTGTCATTATTTGTACGTTCCCTTTTGCGTTTTTCTTTATTTCTTTATTTATTTTCATAGTTTTTATTCATGTTATTATCACGTATTATCTTTATCTTTTCCATGATTTTTTTTTCAATTACCTCTGCGTCTTGTTCCTTCTTTCCGTTCCTCTGTCGTTCATTTGTGTTTCGTTTTATTTTGTTCATCTTTTGTTGTGAGCTGTTTGTATTCCATGTTTTTTCTTTTTTTTCTTGAAGGTCTTTTGTTTTGGTTGGTTCTGGCATTCACTATTAAGCGTGTTTTATTTATTTGCTATTTTTACGTATTAATCATCCTTTTCTCCTAACTCGTTCTTTTTTTCCTTTATTTATCTTCTTTTTTGCGTATTAGACATCCCTTCCTCTTTATCTGTTTTTTTTCTGTCCTTTTTATCTTTTTTGCGTATTAGACATCCTTTCCTCTTTACTTATTTTTTTTTGTCCTCTTTATCTTTTTTGCGTATTAGAGATCCCTTCCTCTTTACCTGTTTTTTTTTGTCCTCTATCTTTTTTGCGTATTAGTCATCCTTTCCTCTTCACTTGTTCTTTTTTTTGCCCTCATTATCTTTTTTGCGTATTAATCATTCTTTCCAATTTACTACCTCGTTTTTTTCCTTTCGCTTTCTCAGACCTCGTGATGATGACAGTTTTTTTTCCTTAATGCGTTTTTTTTCACATTTTTTTTACACATTAATTTCTATTCATCGCTTCTCTTTTTCTCTCGCTTTATATTGATATATCTTGCATTGTTATATTTTCTCTTATCATCATACGTTAATTTATATTTTTTCTACATAATAATTTCTACTCGTC
>NC_066548.1:9150883-9173383 GCF_024679095.1 Eriocheir sinensis
GAGTGGAGAAAGAAAGGAAGGAGAAGGAGGAAAGGAAGGCAGGCATTAAGAGGAGGAGATATGATAAGAAAGACTGTGAAAGAGGAAGGATGGGAGATGAGAAGATAGCAAGAAAATGAAAATAAAGAGGGTAGTATGGACGAAGCAATACAGAGGAAGCAATACTTTTTAATCGTTGTAGAACCCAAAGATAAGACGGTAAAGTGATGGAAGTGATCATAGGGGAACCATAGAGACGGGAGGGAGGGGGAGAATAAGGTGGTGGTGGATTATTTAAGATGCCAGGAAAGGTAAAAGAAAAGTAAAAAAAAAAAAGCTAAAAAAGGAGACCAGTAAGGGAGGGGATGGAAAAGAAACGGAATGAAATAGAGAGAGACGGAGAAGAGAGAGGAGGGGAAGTGAATATATCAAGAAATTGACCATGGAAACATACCGTGCCAAAAAACAATATCGTCAGCCTCATAAAATAATCGCCTAAGTAATTTTTCAGAGATTTCCAGGTTTTTGTCTACATCGATTTTTCAACATGTGACGCCCATTTTTGTATAGTTGCCTTGGTCATTCAGGGTTTGAGTGTTCTAGAATTGGCCTTTTCATTCCTGCCTAAATCTTAAGACAAATGAGATAATGACATTTCTCTTATGATTTCCTGAAAAGTAGAAAATAATGACTTAGGCGCTTTGTTTACGAAGGTGACGATATATAAAGCGAACTGACAAAAACTGAACGCAAGCAATATTATGTGGACAGGAAAAAGAATATGGCAACTATAAAAAGAAGAAAAGTAGTGAGGTAAAAAAAAATAGCTCACCATTTTATTCATATATTCATTTTCTATCGTGACATCTCAAAACAATACACGATACATATTATTTTCACCAACCTGTTCGCACACATCCCAGGTATTAGAGGGGGACTGGTTAGTTGCCTCCTCTCTCTCTCTCCCCCTTACACTCCCTCTCTCACTTTTCTCCCCTCTTCCTCTCTTCTATTATTCCTCCCTCGCTCCCCTCCTCCCACCCTCCCGTCCCTCGAATCACGTCAAACACTTAGGGGGATGACGCGTCCAACTGAAGCTGAATCCATTAATGCGAGGAATAAGTTGGGATAGACGCCCCCCTCCCACTCTCCCGTCTTCCCTTTCCCTTCCCCCTTCTCCCTTCCCTCACTTCCATCCTCTCCCCTCTTTTAATCCCCTTCTCTCCTCTCTCCCTTCCCGTCTCCCTCTTCCGATTATTCCCCCTTCCTCATATCCCCTCACACTATCCCCTTTCCGTCCTCCTCCTTGAATCTCAAATACCCTGTCTTCCTCCCTCTTCCTCCCCTCTTCTCTCTCTTTATCTCTTTTCTCTCCCCTTTTCCTTCCTTTGTTTTGGATGTTTTCTGTTTTCTCTCTCTTTTGCCTCCTTTTTCACTTCCTCTGTTCTTTTTTTTCTCTTTTATATTCTCTTTTCACACATTGGCACGTTATTTGTCCACCTTATATCACACACACACACACACACACACACACACACACATAGGACACAAGACAACAAATAACGGCCTGAGGGGGGGACAGTTGCCTGGAGCTAATTAAGGTGTGTGGGTCACCCTATTGCTCTCACCTCACCTTTCTCTCTCTCTCTCTCTCTCTCTCTCTGTTTATTATTTAGTTCACACATTTGCTCTTTCCTACCGCCTCCTCGTTGTATGTTCGTATGTTCGTTAATCCATCATCGTCATCATCATCGACTGAATCCGCAATCTTGACTAAAGGGGAGGAGGAGGAGGAGGAGGAGGAGGATGAAGAGGAGGAGGAGGAGGAGGAGGCATGGAAGAGGGTTGAGAATACAGGAAGTGGCTTGCTGTGTGTGTGTGTGTGTGTTTGTATGAGAGAGAGAGAGAGAGAGAGAGAGAGAGAGAGAGAGAGAGAGAGAGAGAGAGAGAGAGAGAGAGAGAGAGAGAGAGAGAGAGAGAGAGAGAGAGAGAGAGAGAGAGAGAGAGAGAATAAAGGGGAAGGAGAAGAAATGAAATGTATGGAGAGGGCGAGGGAATGAGACGGAAATGAGAGGAAGATTAAGGAGTGCAAAGCAAAGAGGGAGAGGAAGAAAAAGAGAACGGCTTGTAGGGGAAAATTACGAACGAGTGGAAGAAGGAGGGAAGGGAAGGCAGGAAGGAAGGAAGGAAGGAAGGAAGGCGAGGAGGAAGAAATAGAGGACAGCTTGTAGGGGAAAATAACGAACGAGTGGAAGAAGGAAGGAAGGAAGGAAGGAAAAAAGAAAGAAAGAGAGCAAGAAAGAAAGAAAGAAAGAAAGAAAGGAAACAAGGAATGAGGGAAGGAGGAAAGGAAGGGAAGAAGTAAACAAAAAAATTACCCGAACACAGCAAGAGAGAAAGGGAAGAAATAAGGAAGAAGGAAGGAAGAACTGAAGGAAGGAAGGAAGGAAGGAAAGACAAATGGAAGGAAAAAAAGAAGGAAACAAGGAAGAAAGGAAGGAAACAGACAAGACTCGATACGAACACATGGGAAAGAGAGGAAGGAAACGAAGACGAGAGTAGAACAAGGAAAAATAATCAATCTGAAGAAGAACTTAAGAGGAAATAAGATTAGGAGGAGATGGAGAGAATATACCAGACAGGGAATGCTAATAAATAGAGGTCACTTAAGAGACGAGTGAGTTATGGGGAAAAAGAAAACGAGATGAGGGTGAGAGATAGTGAAAGACAGATATAGATAGATAAGGAGATAAATAGATAGATAAATAGATTGATAGATAGATAGAGAGATAAGTGGACGGATAGATAGTGAGTAAAGAGTAGAAGGAGAAAAATATGGAGAAAATGGTGAAGATAGAAATCAGAGAAATGGAAATAGAAGAAGAAAGGGAGTGAAATATGAAAAAAAAGGAGGGGAAGGAGAAAATGAAGGGAAAGAGATAGAAAGTGAGAAAATAGTAAAGATAGATAGAGAGAAAGATAGGTAAAGAGAGGATGAGGGAGAGATGTAAGCAAAATAATGAGAAATGAAGAGAAGAAAAGTAAATAACGAAGGGGATGGAGATGAAGGAAGATGACATAATAAAGAAAGAGGAGAAGATGAAGGGGAAGGTAACATACGTTGGAGAGGGAATAAATAAAGGGATGGATGAAGATGAAGAAGGGAATTTGGAGGGAAGATGATAGTTGGTAGAAATGAAATTGATTAAAACAGAGAAAAAGAGAGATTAAGGAAGATGAAGGGGGAAGAGGGAGAGGAAGGAATGATAAAGCAAAATGTAAAGGGAAAACTGAGGAGGAGGCGAAGGGGAGATGAAAGAGAAATAGAATAATAAAAGGAAATGGAAATAACAGGGGAATGGTGAAGGGAGAGAATAGAAGGAGGGGAAAAAGAAAGAGAAGGAGAAGGAAAGAAGGGTAAAGATGGAGATCAGAGAGATGGAAGTTTTTTTTTGTTTTTTTTTTGTTTTTTTTTACGTCTACGCCTATAGCGCCGGTAGGCTTGCTTGAGGGGCCTGGATGGTAGTCGGCCCCAGCCCGTCATGGCGCAGGCAAGTGTTTATAGTGGTGCCATCTTCTCTTGGTGAAAGGAAAAGGAAGTAGAATATCATAAAAAGGAGAAATATGAGAAGAAAAAGAACAGTAAGGAGAGAATGGTAAAAATGACCATCAGAGATATGGAAGAAATAAAATGTAGAATATCATAAAGAAAAGAAGGAGAAGAAGAAAAAGAAGGAAAATAAGTAGAAGACAGAGATGAATATGGAGATTACAGAAATTATAATGGAAGAAAAAGGGACGAAAATATGATAGAAAAAAAGGGAGAAGAAAACGAAAAAATATGAAAAGAGGCGGTTGAGAATGAGTGGATATTAGAGAAATAGAAAATAGAAGACAAAGGATTAATAGCATAAAAAGAAGAAAATGAAGAAACCGAAGGAGAAAAGAAAAGAGGATGAAGATGGAGATTAGAAGACGGGAGCAAAAGGGTAAGACCGGAGGAGGAGGAGGAGGAGGAGATGGAGGGGTGGAGGGGTGGAGAGAAGGGCTCCTCCACTAAATATGATGATGTGTCACCTCGCCGTAGCGTTGGGTAGCTTATTAGAAAAGTTTTGGTTTGTGGAATGCACCGGGGGAGGGGGGAGGGGAGAAGGGGGAGGGGTGTTGGTGCGAGAGACAAAAGCGAAGAGAAAGGTGGATGGAAATACAAACCAAGAGAGAGAGAGAGAGAGAGAGAGAGAGAGAGAGAGAGAGAGAGAGAGAGAGAGAGAGAGAGAGAGAGAGAGAGAGAGAGAGAGAGAGAGAGAGAGAGAGAGAGAGAGAGAGAGAAGAAGAAGAACAATGACAAGAATAAGAAGAAATAGAGAAAGGGGAAAAAGGAGAGAGGACAAGAACATGAAGAACAAGAACAAGAAGAACAAAAAAGAACAAGAGAGAGAGAGAGAGAGAGAGAGAGAGAGAGAGAGAGAGAGAGAGAGAGAGAGAGAGAGAGAGAGAGAGAGAGAGAGAGAGAGAGAGAGAGAGAGAGAGAGAGAGAGAGAGAGAGAGAGAGAAAAAATAAAAGTTAAAATCTCTCTTTTGTACGTTTTGTCATCTCATCATAGCAATGTTTTTTTTTATCCTCTACCTTTGTTCCTCTTCCCTTCTCCCTCTACCCCCTCTATTACTTTACCTACTATGACCCACCACCTGCACCGCTAGCACCACCACCGTCCCATCAACCCCATCACCCCTACACCCCGCCCCATCAACCCCATCACCCCTACACCCCGCCCCATCACCCCCGTCACCCCTCTCTCCCTTTCGCCTTTTTCAGCCTCCACAGTTTCCTTCTTTACCCCCAAAACCATCACCACCTCCCTGTTTTTTACATTAGCTTCATTTTTCAACCTACTTCCATGTCAGTCAACTCCTTCACCCTGCCACCCCTTTTTCTTTCTCTCACCCCAACTCATTTCGTCACCCTTCTCTTTCCTCTACACCCCTCTCATTTTTCAACCCAGCATCATCTCACTCAGCCCCCATTCACCCCATCTCCCACCCTCATTCTCTCTCCTCATCTCCTTCAATCTCCACTGCTTCACCACCAGCCCCCTTCACCTCCGTTTCTTCCATATCTCACCCACATTTTTCCTCAAACACCCACTAGTATCTCTTTCAACTCCTTCACTCTTCCACCATCTCTCTCTCTTCCTTCCACATCCCCTCACACCCTCCCTCAATCCCTCAGAGACCCCCCCTTCCACCCCGGTTCCACCCCCGGTTCCCCCTCGTCCCCCAGGGTTCCGCCGCTCCAAGGAGAGGGCGGAAAGAACAAAGGTAGTGAGCTTTTACTGTAATTATCAATTTAGCTGGTGGTGTGTGTTTGCCTCTGGGATGAAGGACAATAGCTCCGGCAAAATGAGGAACAGCCTGCCTTCCTTCCTTCCTCCCGCCCCTCAAACACCACCTCCCATCGACCCACCCACCCCAACCCTTTACGCCCTCTCTCCCGCCCGCCCACCCAGTCGCTCGCCCGCCCACTCCCGCCCATAGAGTCGAGATTCTTCCTCATTCTCATCCTTCCCGTGGTCCTTAGCGCCCTCAGTCCACTAGCCGGGTGGTGAATGGCTCATCGTGTACTGGACTGAGAGGAGGAGGAGGAAGAGGAAGAGGAAGAGGAGGAGGAGGAATTAATATAGTCTTGGTTGATGCTTATAGCGAGGGCGGCCTTGAAAAGTGTGTGGCCTGGCCGGTGTGTGTGTGTGTGTGTGTGTGTGTGTGTGTGTGTGTGTGTCCCTCTAGCCCCAAGGCAAGTCTAATGAAGGCAGATATTTTGATCACAAAGGCTTGGTTGGGCTGGGCCTCGCTGCTTCTCTTCCTCCCTCTCTTTCTCCCTTTCTCTCCCTTTTTCTCCCTTATTCGCCCTCCCCTTTAGATTTCATCCTCTTATGCTGGCTGCTTCTCTTCTTCTCTCCCTTTCTCTCTCCCTCTTTATCTCCCTTTTTCTATTTTTTTCTCCCTTTTTCTACCTTACTCGCCCTCTCCTCCTTTACATTTCTTCTTATGCTCGCTGCCTTTCTTCTTCTCTCCCTTTTTTTCTCCCTCTTTATCTCCCTTTTTCTCCCTTTTTCTTCCTTTTTCTTCCCTTTTCTCCCTTACTCGCCCTCTCCTTTAGATTTCTTCCTCTTATACTCGCTGCCTTTCTTCTTCTCTCCCTTTTTCTCTCCCTCTTTATCTCCCTTTTTCTACCTTACTCTTCCTCACCTTCTTTAGTTTTCTTCCTCTTATGCTCGCTGCTTCTCTCCCTATCTCCCCGTCTCTCTCTTTCTCTCCCTTTCTCTCCCTTGTCTCCCTTACTCTCCCTTTTCTTTAGTTTTCTCCCTCTTCTGTTCCTTCATCCACCTCTTACTGTCTACCTTTTAATTGTCTTCCTTCTCCTCCTCTCTCGTCTTTCTCTTTTTTTCTCCTCCTCCTTTTTCTTTCTTCTCCTTTTCTTCCACTTAATCTACTTTGTTCCCTTTCTTCTCAACCCTCTTCTCATATTTTTTTCTAACTCTTCCCCCTTTCTTTTCCCACCCTCCTCTTCTCTTTCTTTTTCTAACCCTTTGTCTTTCATTCTTTTACCAACCCTCCCTTTTCATTTTATTCAACCCTTTTTCATTTTCCTTTAAGTCCCTCCTCGTCATCTTCTCCCCCAACTTTCCCTTTTCCCATTCTTTTTCAAAACTTCTTCATCTCCTTTCCTTTAAGCATCACCTCTTCTCCTTTAATTTCTAACTCATCTTCCTCTATGATCTCTATCCCTTTATTTTCTCCTTTTCTACTGCTTAACTTCAACTCCCTTATAATTCCCCCTTTCTTTCCCAACCCTATCATCACCCACTCTTCTTCCTTTTACCCATCTACTATCCCTCCTTTCTACAACACCTCTCTTCACCCTCATCATCGTCACCATCATCACCATCATCCACCCCTTCCTTCACCCACCTCCGAGGCCGCCAGTTGCTCCGCTGCGAGTCATCCGTTTACTGACTCGACTCATCCATCCACAAGGTGTCTCAGGGGAGGAGGGGGAAAAGGCCCATGGGAGGAGGAGGAGGAGGAGGAGGAGGTGTTTCTAGGGGGAGCAAAGGTTATTCTAGGGAAAGGGACGAGCCACAAGGGGAGAGATGAAAAGAGGGAAGGGTGAAAGGGTGAGGGCGAAGGTAACTTGTGTTTGGGAGAAAAACGTCAAAGAAAAGGAGTGATAAAGGGGTATATAGGAGTGACTGAGGAGGGTATAGGGAAAGGGAAGCGTAACAAAGGGTATGAAGGGGAGTGCTGACGAGAGGAAAGGGTAAAGGTAGTTTGTGTTGGGGATCAAGACATCAAATAAAAGGGGTGATGAGGGGATATATAGGGGTGACTTTGAAGGGTGTAGAGCATATCCAGGGTAGCCATTAATGGTAGGATGGAGGCAGGTAACAGGGGGAGGTGTGTAAGAGAGGAAAACTAAAAACAAGTGAGATTTAGTTAAGAAGAGGAATTCAGATGGAACAGGAAGGAAATGAGAAGGAATGAAAGAGGAAAGGAACACTGGGAAAGAATACGGAGGTGATTGAGGAGGAGAAGGAGGAATGGGGAAAAAGAAAATGAAGTTGAAGAAGGAGCAGGAAGAGGAAGAGGAGAAGCAGGAAGAGGAACAGGAAGACGAGGAGAAGAAGCGGATGGTGATGCTGAAGAAGGAGGAATAATGATAATATGAAAGACAATAATTGAAAAGGAGGAAGAAACAAAGAGGAGGAGAAAAGAGAAGACTAAAAAAAGAAAAAGAAGGAGAAGGAGGGAGAGGAGGAGGAAAGAAGAAGAAGGAGGAGAAACAGAATGAGGAGGAGGAAGAATGATAAGAAGAAGAAAGACGAAGAGGAAACAGGAAGAAAGAAAAGCAAAACGAGGCGGTGAATGAGGATGAGAAAGAATGTGGAGGAAGAGGAGAAGAAGGAGGAAGAAGAGAAGAGGAAGAGAAGGAGGAGGAGGGGATCAGAGGAGTTTCTGGTGAGCGAAGACGCTGTTTTTAGGGTAAACAAAAGGACTGTTGGCAAAAGGATCAAGATTTCTGAAGCAAAAGCATCCTGGAGGCCTTTTTTTCCTTCCTCTTTGGTCGGCGGAATAAAGTCATCCAGCGCTTTTTTTCCGCCGTCTTCTTTTTGTTTCTGGAAAATCTTTAGTCGAGGTGGCTTTGGCGAGGCGCGCGGAGGGAGGAAAAGACTGGAGGGAGGAATAAACTCTGTGCCGGAGGGAAGGAAAGGGAAGGAAAGGGAAGGAAAGGATTAATGGAAACTGGGGCGTAGGAGGGAAATAGGGTTAGTGTTTAAGGGTGAGTGAAAAAGGGAAGGAAAGAAAATGAAAAGGAAGGAAGGCAAAGAGTGGTTGGAGGGATTAAATCTAGTCCTGAGGATAGGGAAGGAAAAGTAGGGAAGGAAAAGAGTGGCTACAGGAACAAAGTCTGGGCTGGGGGAAAAAAAAAGGAAGGAGAAGGAAAAAGAAGGAAGAGATTGAAAAAGTGGTTGGAGGAAAAAAGGAAAGTTAAAGTAAAAAGAAAAGGAATGGAAAGAGTGGCCGGAGGAAAACAGTCTAGCTCTGAGGGAATGGAGGGAAAGAGGAAGGAAAAGGAAGGAAGGGAGGGAAAGAGTGGCAGCAGATAGGGAAAAGGGAGGAGGATGGGGAAGAAAAAGGAAAGAATTGAGAAGGGAAGGGAAGGCGTAGGAGGAAAAATATGATTAGTTTAAGAGAAAATAAAAAAGGAAAGGGAAAAGAAGGTAAGGGAGAAACAGAAGGAAGAAAAGGAAAGAGTGGCTGGTGAAAAAAAAATTGAGCCTTGAAGGAAGAGAAAGAAAGAAGAGAAAGGAAGGAAAGGAAAAAGTTGCTGCAGGAATAAGCCCTGAGAGAAGAGAAAAGAGGTAGAAGGAAAAGTAAAGGGAAGGAAGGAACGGAAAGAGCGGCAGGAGGGATCAAGCCGAGCCCTAAGGGAAGGAAAGGGAAGGGAAGGAAAAGGAAAGATATAGGAGGAAAAAATAGTTAGTGTTAGAGAGGGAGTGAAAGGGAAGCGACTCGCGTTTCATAGGAAGAAAAACGGATAGAATTAAAGATGACTGGTTATTGAGAGGAAGGAAAATGGAAATATACGGTGAGATGATTATTAAAGAGAGAAAATGAGAAAAAAAGATGAGAGGCAAAAAAAAATAGAAAAGGTGAAGAAGACATAAAAAACAAGAAAAAAAAGAGAGGGAAGAAAAGAGAAAAGCAAAAAATGTTGAAGGATGTTAAAAAAAAAATCAAGGGAAAGAAGGCGAAGAAGAAGAACAAGAACAAGAACAAAAAGAACAAGAACAAGAACAAGATGAAAAAGAAAAGGAGGAAAAAGTCAAAGAAAAGGAATAGAGAGAAAGAGAAAGTCAGAGAAAAGAAAGAAAGAGATAGAGAGAGAGATAGAGAGGGAGGAAGAAAAAGGAGGAGAAAGAGAGGAGCCAGATGGGGCGTGTTGGAACCACCTGTTGGGGTTGAGGAGGAGTTTTAAGGAAGTGAGGAACCAGCTGGGAATGCGACAGATGGTTCAAGGGTCACTGCGGAGGGGGGGGGGGAGGAGGAGGAGGGGGAGGGGGAGGAGGAGGAGTGGAAGACAGAAGGGCCGATGATACTGTATATGTCTCTGTTTACAAATTGCCTCACCATATATATATTTTTTTTCTCTCCTTTTTCTCCTTGATTGATTTATTAAGGTTTGATGTCTTTGGTGTGCGTGTGTGTGTGTGTGGGGGGGGGGGGGCTGTGTGTGTGTGTGTGTGTGTGTGTGTGTGTGTGTGTGATATTTTATAGATAGGCAGCGTCCCCCATTTCGTTCATTTTTATGTTTTTATTTCCATTTACTTATTTTTTGTCATGTTTCACCTGTCTTTGTTTTCCTATTTTCTTTATTTTTACTTCTTTATGTTGGCCCATTTATTTTATTTTAATTATGTTCACGTTTCTGTTGCTCATTTTACATTATTTATATTTATTCGTTAATTTTTACCACCTATTGTCATGTATTAGACGTTATCATTGACTTTATGGAATCCTCTTGGTCTTGGTCCTTGAAGAAGCCACTCTATTTCTTTAGCTCATTCAGCCTGTCTCTTCAAAACGGGGTTACTATTATATTTTACTGGTATGGAAGAAGGTATGTCTCTAGGTCAGCGCAAAGACAATTCATTTACCTTATTTCAATCCAACTCAACCCAAGGCTCAGTATCGTGGTATTATCAACGGAAATATCACCCCTGATTTGATATGTTGTTAGTTAGTTTGTGGTCACCCCTGCCGTCACTCACACAAGCGGCTCCCGTTTTCTCTTCGGATTTACCCAAGAAAGAGAAAAAGAAGAAAACAGCTGCGAGTGTTTGAGAGAACAATGCAAAAGCCAGCGTGAGGATATGGAGTAGATTTAATATTTTAATGGATAACTGACCGATATATGAGAGAGAGAGAGAGAGAGAGAGAGAGAGAGAGAGAGAGAGAGAGAGAGAGAGAGAGAGAGAGAGAGAGAGAGAGAGAGAGAGAGAGAGAGAGAGAGAGAGAGAGAGAGAGAGAGAGAGAGAGAGAGAGAGAGAGAGAGAGAGAGAGAGAGAGAGAGAGACTTTTTGTTTCTTTCTACGATATTATTGGCTCCGTCCTCTTTATTACCGCACGAAGACGTTCTCCTATAGATTAGTCTTAAAGGAGAAGGAGAGGAGGCCGGAACAGAGATCATTTAAACCTTTCCAATATCCCTTCCTCTCCCTCGCCGACTAACCTCCTCTGTCTTTATTCTCTTCCACTCTCTTTATTTCTCTCTGCCACTTTGTCTCTTTTTATTCCACCCATATCCTTCTCCAGACCATCTTTTTCGTACTCCTCATCTTTATATTTTTCCTCCTTCGCCTCCTCCTCCTCTTTCGCCTCCTAACACTGACATCTGTAATCATGCGCTGTGTCTAGAAATAGGAACCATACATATTTACAAATTGCGCGGGAAGCCTCTGCAGGTCATATATCAGTAACTGGGTTTTGGGGTCACTATCAGTAGTGTCTTTAAGCATACAAGAAGCGTAAATCTGCATGAAACAAAGCTAGTACTGTGATGGGGTTTGTCGAGAAGAATTTTAAATGTAAGACACTGGAGGTAAGATTTTTCTTGCATGATTTGAATGAGACCTCGCCTACAGTGCGCAGTGCAGTTTGGACCTCTCATTTATAAACACATTGACTTAGTTTAGAGCCATTGTATAACTTTAATGAGACCAACTAGAATACGCAGTGCAGTTTAGACCTCTCGTTTATAAGGAGGACATCGAGTTACTTAAGAGAGTCATCCGCCACTGTAACAAACTTCCTCCTGAAAAAGTTTATGCGAGAACGATTAATTAACTCATTCAAAACTCGTACTGATCGTTATTTTCCTCCTCCTGTTTTCTTATCTTCATCCCTCCCCTCTCTACCTCCGACTTCTTCCACCTACATCCCTTCCTTCTTTTTCACCTCCTTTCCCTCCACCTATTTTCTTTCTTCCTACCTCTCCATCTACCTCCTTCCCTCTTCCTCTCTCCAACTTTTTCCACTATCCATCTGATCTGCTCCGCCTTCCTCCGCCTACCTCCTCCTCCACCTTCCCACCTCCTCCTCCACCCTTTTCCCCCTCCTCCGTTCCTCCCTGCAGCTAATGAATCGCCCACCAGCGTCAGGCAGCAAATCTGAGGATCAAGGAAGGAGAACAAACCGCCAGAAATCAAACTCTTGCTTCTTATTTTCCTTTTTGTTTTCTTTTTCCTTTTCTTTCTTATTTTCATTTTCTGTTTTTTTTCTGGTTCTTGTTTTCTTTTTTTTCTCATGTTCTTGTTGTTCTTGTTTTTTGTCTCCTTGTTCTTCTTGTTCTTGTTCTTATTATTCGTCTTCTTCTTCTTCTTCTTCTTCTTCTTCTTCTTCTTCTTCTTCCTGGTAATAAATTTATCGTAACATGCTTCCTCCTCCTTCCTTTTCCTCCTTGTCTCTTTTTTTTCTTCTTTCCTCCACCTCCACAATCCTCCTCCTCCTCCTCCTCCTTAACCCCAAACAGACCAGGGGCTCGATATAGAAAATCCTCCGTAACTTTGCTCGAGGAGGAGGAGGAGGAGAAGGAGGAGGAGGAAAGTGGAATAGTGGAGGGAAGCAGAGTGGAGTGGAGGAAGGGCAACAGGTGGGTGTGGTGGACAAAGGGAACTGGCAGTGGAGGAGGAGGAGGAGGAGGAGGAGGAGGAGGAGGAGGAGGAGGAGGAAGAGGAAGAGTGGAAGTGGCGTGGTGGATTGAATCGTTAGTAGAAGAGGGAGAGAGGGAAGGAAGGAGAGGACCAGTGGGAAGAGGAGTGGCGTAGAGGAGAGGTAAAGTAAGTAGGTTAGTAGAGGAGAGAAATAATAGCTGAGGAGAGGAGAGAAAGGGATGGAGTGGTAGAGTGAAGTGGAGTAAAGTAGACCACGAGGAGAGAACCAGAGAGGAGCAGGTTTGGTGGAGTAAGAGGGGAGGAGACGACTAGCTTTGTGGAGTGGAGAAAGAGGGAGAGAAGGACGGAGTGAAGGAGGGAATCAGTAGGGGAGGTATGGAGTGGGGCAAAGGTAAGGGAGAGAAGGGAGTGAGTGGTGGAGTTAAGCAGACCAAGAGGGTGAAGGAGTAAGAGGAGGAGAGTGCCAACCCAGGGGAGTGGAGGGAGGTAGTGGAGAGAGAGGGGGGAAGGGAGGGAGTGGTGGAGGTCCGTGTGATTGATGGAGTAATGCGGAGGATACACGCTCCTGACGGGACAATTCCCACACACACCTGGCCCCCTGGCACGTACACACACACACACACACACACACACACACACACACACACACACACACACACACGTCTATACACGCATTTGGTAATCGATTTATTGTTATATTTTTTTCGTAACATTGATTTTATACTCTCTCTCTCTCTCTCTTCGATGTAGTTATCTGTTCTACTTGGATGTTTTGTTTGTATTTCCCAGCCTTTTTACCTCTTCCTCCTCCTCCTCTTCCTCCTCCTCCTCCTCCTCTTCCTCTTCCTCTTCCTTTATCAGCTCCTCTCCTTTAACCACTCTTCCTTTAAACTTACTCTTTACAACCCCTCTTCTCTCTCTCTCTCTCTCACACAGGTTTGACTAGACGAGAAATTACGGGATTTGGAGCGGATTTCTTGTATCCAAAGAGAGGAAAATAAAGGAACACTTCCCTTCAATATTTCGCCTCCAAGTGCCGGGGAATGGAGTCTGTCGCCCCTCCCCCCTGTCCCCCCCTCCCCTACCCCCCGCCCCGGCCGTGTCTTGTTCCTTAGGTGGTGTAGTGATGATGATGATGATGATGGTGGTGGTGGTGATGGTTTGGATGTAGTAGTAGTAGTAGTAGTAGCAGTAGGAGGAGGAGGAGGAGGAGGAGAGGACGAGGACGAGGGCGAGGGCAAGGACGAGGACAAGGAGGAGGAGGAAGAGGAGGAGGAGGAGAAAACGAAAAAGAAAAAGAAAAAAGAAGAAGAAGCTGATGAAGATGAAGAAGAAGAAGAAGAAGCTGATGAAGATGAAGAAGAAGAAGAAGAAAATAGAGGTGGAGGAGAAGGAAGAGGAGGTAGAGGATAATAAAAAGTAGAACAGTAATAATAATAATAATAATAATAATAATAATAATAATAATAATAATAATAATAATAATAATAATAATAATAATAATAATAATAATAATAATAATGAGGATAATAATAATGCGTAATGAGTTAAGGCCAAAAATTAATATTTAACATTCCAGCGACGCCAGGGTAGATCCTTTGTTTTAATATTGCCGAGTTTACCAAGCCCGCATTTATATGAGAGAGAGAGAGAGAGAGAGAGAGAGAGAGAGAGAGAGAGAGAGAGAGAGAGAGAGAGAGAGAGCGAGAGAGAGAGAGAGAGAGAGAGAGAGAGAGAGAGAGAGAGAGAGAGAGAGAGAGAGAGAGAGAGAGAGAGAGAGAGAGAGAGAGAGAGAGAGAGAGAGAGAGAGAGAGAGAGAGAGAGAGAGAGAGAGAGAGAGAGTGTTAGAGAGACAAACAGACAAGCGGATGGACAGACAGACAGACATACAGACAGACAGAAAGACAGAAAACAGAGACAGATTGAGACACAGGAACAGAGAAAGGGAGACAGTGAATTAGACAGACAGATTAACACACAAACAAACAGGAAACAGGCATAGAGACAGAGAGAGGGAAAACAGAGTAAGAAACAGACAAACAAACAGACAAATGAAAAAGACAGACATAGAGAGACAGACAGATTGATAGACAGACATATAGACAGATAGATAGACACAGCTAGACAGACAGAAAGAGACAGTTAAAGACGGCAAGAGCGAGACAAAAAACAACTAAGGCTAAAATAAAAATGAGAACATGTGTGTTTCCGCGCCGCCTCACCTGTCCCGTGTTCACCTGGCCAAGCGGCGAAAAACAACCGTGAAAAGGAGCCGAGGAGAGACGCGAAGCTCCCGCCGCATAGAGATGAAGTCATGCGCTGGAAAAGGAAAAGGGACAACATGTAATGAAAGTTGATGAATCTACTAAGCGGCTGATGAATAGATGACGAGTAGATAGTTGCCGTAAAAGAAGGAAGGAAGATGAAAGTCGGTGAATCTACTAAGCTTTTAATACATAGGTAACTAGTGACTGCAATAATTGAAAGAGGAAAGATGAAAGGGAGTGACTCTATGAAGCTGTTGAGACATAGATGACGAGCGATTGCAATATAAGAAATGATAAGGATGAAAGTGATTAAAATTAGTAAGCGAGTGATACATAGATGACGAGTGATTGCAATAAAGGAAAGGATAAGGATGAAAGTGATTAAAATTAGTAAGCGAGTGATACATAGATGACGAGTGATTGCAATAAAAGAAAGGGTAAGGATGAAAGTGATTAAAATTAGTAAGCGAGTGATACATAGATGACGAGTGATTGCAATAACGGAAAGGATAAGGATGAAAGTGATTAAAATGAGTAAGCGAGTGATACATAGATGACGAGTGATTGCAATAAAAGAAAGGGTAAGGATGAAAGTGATTAAAATTAGCAAGCGAGTGAGACATAGATGGTGAGTGAATGCAGTAAAAGGGAACGGTGAAAGTGAATAACTGTACTAAGCTGTTGATGTGAGTAGGCCGAGTGATTGCAATAAAAATGAAGTCGTGAGCTGGAAAGGAAAGTGGAAACATAAAAGTGGATAAATCTACTAATCTATTAATGTGTAGATTATATACCCTGGTCAGAGTGTTATGAATATTTTGACCGTAACTTACCTGACCTATTGACGTAACATAATATGGCGTTTTGACCTAATCTAACATTTTGTCCTTATCTCACTTAACCTCTTGACCTCAGCTAACCTAACATTCACCCTAACCTCTTTACCTTCATACTAACAAATGACCTTATGCCTCTTTCATAATGTAATCAACCACTATTTGATTTAAGAAATACGAATACGATTCATCTTAATTAAAATAAAAACTGATAGATCCGGATTGAGTTCAGGGTGAGTGTTGATAGTTCCAGGTCGCGTAGTGGCTTAGGTTGCAATTACTTCTTGTACAAACGAAAGGCTGTTCACTTGAAAGGCCTTACGAATAAACGGGGGGTGGAGACGATGAGAGGTAGGGAGGAGGGTTGGGGGAGAGGGGGGTGGGGAGTAAAGAGGGAGCAAGAGAGGAAGGAAGCAGGAGTGGAGGAGGGAGACAGAAGTAGGAGGGAGTGATGGTGAAGGAGGGATTGATGAGGAAGGAAGGGGGATAGAGAATGGTATTGTGGGAGAAGGGAGGGAGGAGTAGAGAAAAGTGGTTTTGGCGGTGGGGTAGAGGAGGGATAAAGGGAGTAAGGGAGTGGTAAGAGGAGGGAGAAAGGGTGGAAGGGAATAGGAGAGAGGAAAAAGGGAGGAGGAGAGTCGGAGAACGAGAAGGGAGCTCAAACTGACGATATTAATAACTTAAAACATGATAATGATTTCAATTAAGATGCTGAGAAGTCCTCTTATGGGCCCTCTAGGGATGAAGGAGGAGGAGGAGGAGGAGGAGGAGGAGGAGGAGGAGTGGAAATAAGATAAAGAGGAAAAGCAAAAGAAACAAAATAGACGAAAGAAAGAAAGAAAATTAGAAAGAAAGAAAGAAAGAAAGAAAGGGGTAAGAAAAAAGACATAAGAAGAAGAAGAAGAAGAAGAAGAAGAAGAAGAAGAAGAAGAAGAAGAAGAAGCAGAAGAAGAAGAAGAAGAAGGTTAAGAAGAAGAAGAAAAAGAAGAAGAGTACAAGATGATAATGAGGATGAAAAGAAAAGAAGAAAAGAGAAAAAGTAAAGAACAAACCTAAAAAAAATTAAAAGAAGAACCAGGAAGTGTAAAACAAAAAGAGGAGATGATCGACAACAGAATAAGAAGATAAGGAAAATAAAAAAAAAACGTGGTAGGAAGGATAAGCTATTGAACAGAAGGATTAATAATAGGAGGAGGAGGAGGAGGAGGAGGAGATAAGAAGAGGATGAAGGAGAGGAAAACAGCGATAAAGAAGAGGATGAGAGGGATAAGAGCTCGCAATTAGAGTGGAGTGGAGAATAAAGTGGAAAATAGAAGAGAAAGACAAAGA
This sequence comes from Eriocheir sinensis, assembly GCF_024679095.1. Classification (NCBI taxonomy): domain Eukaryota; kingdom Metazoa; phylum Arthropoda; class Malacostraca; order Decapoda; family Varunidae; genus Eriocheir; species Eriocheir sinensis. Next base: position 9,167,528 of record NC_066548.1, read on the forward strand.
TAAAGACGAGAGAAGCTTGCAGAAAGGTTAACACTAAGAGACACACAGCCAAGGAGGTGGAAAAGAGGAAAAGAGGAAGATAGAGGATAAAAAAATATAATGAAAAGAAAAAAGTGGATAAAGCAATATGAAGCAAGTGGAAGGGGAGGGTTTAATAATAGTGAAAAAGTGTATCAAATAACGTGAATTGTGAATGAATATATAGGCGAAAAAGTGAAGGAAAGAAGAAATGTGAAAACTGTGAATAAAATTGTGTGCAGGAACCAGAGCCATTTATACAGATGAGATTTCCCTCATAAAAATAAATATCCCTTTCTTTAATACGGATTTTCCTTTGATTTATAAGTTATCCATCTTACATAGTCATTTATTGGTTAGAAATACAAAAAATAAAACTCGTACGTCAATATATATCCCTTTCTTTAATACGGATTTCCCTTTGATTTATAAGTTATCCATAATACATAGTCAGTTATTGGTAAGAAATACAAAAAAAAATAGAACTTTTACGTCAAAGTGGAAGCATAATACACATCAACAGAACTATCCCTAACAATAAGACAAAAGAAAACCCACAAAGCAAGCAAAGAAAGGATATTAGAAAGAAAGAAAGAGAGGGGTTAGAAAAGAGACATAGAAGAAGAAGAAGAAGAAAAAGAAAAAGAAAAAGAAAAAGAAAAAGAAAAAGAAGAAGAAGAGTACAAGATGATAATGCACTTCCATCAGCCCACTTAAGCAATTCACACCGACAAAGACACTACCAACAAGAAGAAGACAAGGAGAAAAACCCGTGAAGTAAGCAGAGAAGCCATGAACACCTCTCCTCACCCCACCCACTTACGCAATTCACATCGACAAAAACACTACCAACAAGAAGAAGACAAGGAGAAAAACCTATAAAGCAATCACACAAGGCATGAACACCCCTCCTCACCCCACCCACTTAAGCAATTCACATCGACAAAACCACTACCACCAACAACAGAAAGAACCCACAAGGAAAACCCATCAAGCAAGCAGTTAGGACAAGAAGACACCCCTCCCTCCCCCTAACCCTCACACCCCCACTCTCATCCTGCCAACACACTCGTCAAGGCTCACCGCGTATGAGCGCTAAACTGCTTCCTATTGACTCACGGGCCTCGATAGGGACTCATAAAACCTGATTGGCGGTGAAGAGGCCAATCATAACCTCGGCAGCACCCTTAGGAGGAGAGGTTAATGGTTGAGGAGGGGCGGGGAGGGGAGAGAAGAGGTAGGGAGAGAGAGAGAGAGTGTAGGGGGACTGGGGGCTGGTCTGCATACATAATTCCACAAAGATAACTGCTTGGGGGACTGAACCGGGAGCTCTGAGCGGACTAATAACTTGGCAATGAGCAGCGGTGGCGAGGTGGTGTGCAGGGGGGGGGGAGGTGTGGAGGCGATGGACAGGTGAGAAGGGACCGGTGAATTAGTTAGACCTCACCTGGGAGAGTTAAGGTGGGCAGTGGCTAGGCTTTGGGAATAAATTAAAGGGGGAAGCATAAGGGTAAGGAGTGATGGAAGGGGAGGAGGGTCATAAAGAGAGGGACAGTTGCTTTATTATTATTAGGAGAAAGTAGAGGTGGAGGAGGAGGAGGAGGAGGAGGAGGAGGAGCTGTTATCTATATTATTTTTCCTATTATTTTAGTTCTATATGTTTTCATCTTTATTACCATCATCCTTTATTATTACATGTTACCATACACCTCATTGCATTAAAATATGTATTCTCAAACCTTTCGGGGCTGCCACACTCACATTGGATTAGGCTTTCGTAGAGGTTGCTGTGTTAGTATTTCCATGGATAGTTTTATGAGCCTGGTGATAGTTTGATAAGGCTTCTTCTACACCATGAATGTCAAAAATCACTCGGGGCTGACACACTCATATTGGATTAAGCTTTCGTAGAGGTTGCTGTGTTAGTATTTCCATGGATAGTTTTATGAGCCTGGTGATAGTTGGATAAGGCTTCTGCTACACCATGAATGTAAAATATCACTCATGGGAACACGACTAATCTCCTTTGTGGCCTTTGAAAATATTTGTTGTGAGAGCCGAAAGCGTTTGAGAATACTGGACTAACACATCCGTTGCGATTGGCACGGATTTGGCTTTCAGTGGTAGCCCGGTAACATATACTCCCAGGTCTTTCTCTGCCTCTGTGGTGGATAGTGGAGTGTTTCCCATGTGGTATTGGTGTGCTGGATATCCTCTCCCAAGGTGCAGGACTTTACATTTTTCTTCATTGAATTGTAGCAGCCACTTTTTGTTGCATTCCTGTAGCTTGGTGATGTCTGACTGTAGGAAATCCGCAGTCAAGGGGCTAAGAGGTGGGTAGGAAGCTTAATCTCATCCCATTGCAGCATCCCTAGTAGTTAGTTACCTATTTAGTGGTTATTTGACATGTAAAGTAGACAGTTATGCGGAATGCTGAGTAAAGAATGTTGCAAAAGCGTATGGAGATAACAATATGAACAAAGGGAAAGCTTCAACATTTACATACACACCCACAACGGAGAGGCGGTGTTCATTTTTTTTTTACAACAAAGGAGACAGCTCAAGGGCACACAAAAAAGGAAACAATAATAAAAAAATCCCGCTCCTCGCTGCTCCTGTAAAGAATCAAAATAGGTGGCCGAAAGAGGGGTCAGTTTCGGAAGGAGAGGTGTCCTGATACCCTACGAGTAGCTGCCCTTTAGATAAATTTTAAAGGTGTTTGAGGGTAACGGCGGGAATGACAAAGTTAAATATGCTGCCAAGATGGACGTTTCGAGCAGAGTTGAAGGGAAGGAGATAGGAAAGGAAAGAAAGGCTGGAAAGGAGTTTAGGAGTCTGCTGAGAAGGGAAGTGAAGGAAAGGAAGTTGAGAGAGATTGCATGTGATCTTCCCATGAATAAGTATAAGAAAGATAATTTAATCAACTAATACACTTAGATCACTTTTTGGGAGATTCAAGCGTAGAAAGAAAATCGGGAGCAGTTAGATAAATAGATAATAATAAACAAATAATAACTAGTAAAATAAGAATATGTAGCTCAAACGAAATCAAAGAAAATAAATGAAATAAAATAAAATTAGGAGAGGTAATTCAAATACTTAATAGATAACATATATAAAGGTGGAAACTCGGTGCTGTTAACAAATAAAAAAAAATGTGTAAATGTAAAAAAACGGGTAAAAGGAATAAAAAGGTTTAAAAAAATGTGGAAATATGAAAAAAAAGAAGAAAGTATAAAAAAAATAGAATTCCTCCAGGCCCCAAGGAAGCTACGTCCATAAGAGCAGCAGCTGACACCTACAAGCGCGGTGACGAGTGTGTACCTGCGGAGGCGTGAATTCGTAAAGGCCGCGTACGTGAGCCAGGTGGGAAGGGCGGCGCCTGGAGGAGGGAGGCAACAGGTGAAGGGGTATGTGGGTTGGTCCCTAATAACTGTGTGCCGGAAAAAAGAGAGCATGTTAAATAATGCCCTTGGGTGTTATTATTAGTAGTAGTAGTGGTGTGGGTGGCGGTGGTAGTTGTAGTAGTAATAGTAGTAGTTGTAATAGTAGTCATTTCATTGTTATATTATCGTTATTTTCACCATTATCTCCACTTTCCTTTTCTCTGTTTTATGTTTTTGTCTCCTCTCAGCCATGTACCAGACAGGTCTCTTCTCCTTAACACATTCCCTCTTCCCCTTTTCTCCTTATTTCCTCCTCCTCCTCCTCCTTCCCCTCCACCACCTCCTCCTCCTCCTCCTCCTCCTCCTCCTCCTTCTCCTCCTCCTCCTCCTCCTCCTCTTCGCTGAAAGTCCGTTTTTGTTCCGCGAAGACGGGCTCCACCTGAATGAGATAGGTTCAGCAAGTCTTGGAAGGCTGCTGAACGATGCAGTTAAAAGTTTCTGAAAAAGTCTTACAAAAAACTGCAAGCGAGGGCGGGGCAAAGGGAGCACTTGATCAGCCAACCCGTAATGTCGACGGTGAGAAACAATGCAACCAACAATGCAAGATGGCGCCACTATAAACACTCGCCTGCGCCAGAACGGGCTGGGCCGACCATCAGGCCCCACCTGGAAGAAGCCTTGGGCCGACCATCAGGCCCCACCAGGAAGATGCCTACCGGCGCAACAGGCAAATAGACGTAAAAAAAAAAAAATAAATAAAAAAAAATAAAAAATAAAAAAAACGCTTTCAATAACCAAACCAATGTAACTTAAGGTGACAAAAACAGGACTCATATTTCTGTTCTGTACACAAATGCACGTAGCTTCATACCCAAAAAGGCCGAAATTAATGCGTATATTGCAACAGAGAAACCGGATGTAGTAGCCATCACAGAGACTTGGGCCACTTCTGCATACTTAGTATCTGAACTGCCGTTTCCAGTTTATGAAAGCTTTCACAAAAGCTGAACGTACAAAAAAGGGGGTGGCGTAATATGCTACGTGAAAAGTTCGCTGTCTGCCGTAAAAATAGACAAACAGGACCCAGAGAAATATTATTCCGTTTATGTGGAAATAAGCACGAATGATAATAATAAGAAGAAACTAACATTTGCAATCGTATACATGCCCCCAAACAACAGGCAGCCGACGACACTGCCCTGTACGAAGAGCTTCATTCTCTAACACAAATCAAAGAAGCAATAATAGTAGGCGATTTAACTATCCTAACGTTGACTAGGGCTAGTTGACCGGAGATCATGAGGGTAGCAGGTTAATAGAAATGGTGGAGGATTCATTCCTCACGCAAGTTGTAACTCAACCAACGAGAGAAAACAATCTGCAGGATTTGATATTAGTAAGCAACCCCGACCTCATTCGCGACTGTGTAGTTGGTGAGAAACTTAGTGGTTGCAATCACCACTTAATCCGTTTTAATGTCAACATTGGCCACAAACTCGTAGATAATACTTCAGTGATACCAGACTACAAAAAAGCGAATTTCAACTTGGCCCGTGAGTTGCTTCCCCCTGCAACCTGGGATCAACTTAACCTCACCGACAATACAATCGACAACGCGTGGAACATCTTCAAAGATAAGTTGTTGCAGGTAGAAAAGGCAACAGTGCCTACGAAATCCAGGCGAGTAAATGGCACCGTGGATCCACCGTGGATGACCAGAGAAATAAAAAGGGCAGTAAACTTGAAAAAAAGGAATTATAACTAAATGAAGGAGAATGACACGGCCGAAGCCCGTGCTTAGTAGCACACCAGCCTCAGAGCTTGTCGCACCCTCATCCGGAGTAGTAAACGCAACTATGAAAAACAAATAGCGCGGGAAATCAAGACCAACTCCAAAAAATCTTCACATACATCAGGACAAAAAATAAAGTTAAATCCAATATTGGTCCCCTGGCAGATGAGACCGGATATCTAACTCAGGACAGTAAACACATGGCCAGAATCCTCAACAGTAACTTCGCATCCGTATTCACAGTCGAGGACATCGAAACCATTCCCGAGGGCCCTGACCCTCCGAGGGTGATCACGCCCCTGGATTTTGACACAATATGCGACCGAGAAGTTAAAAAGTACTTGGACAAACTCGACACGAACAAGTCAACGGGACCCGACGGTTTGTCCCCGCGGTTATTAAAAGAACTCAAACAGCAAATACTTCAGCCACTCACTAACATATTCAACCGGTCAGTACAACTAAACAAGGTCCCAGGAGATTGGAAGATGGTGAACGTCACCCCGATTTTCAAAAAAGGAGACAAAAGCGTTGCATTAAACTACAGGCCCATAAGTCTGACATCAGTGGCAGGAAAAATACTCGAGAAGATTATTAGAGACAAACTTGTTCAGTTTCTAGAAGACAATAATATAATTTCCGACACCCAGCACGGTTTCA